>NC_088233.1:22931381-23231381 GCF_036934945.1 Oncorhynchus masou masou | reverse complement strand
GTTGTCTCTGATTGAGAATCATACTTAGGTAGCCTGGGTTTCACTGTGTGTTTGTGGGTGATTGTTCCTGTCTCTGTACCAGCACCAGATAGGACGGTTTGGGGTTTTCACATTTGTTGTTTTTGTAAGTTTGTTCATGTTAAGTGATTTATTAAAACATGAATCAAAATAACCACGCTGCGCTTTGGTCCGCCTCTCCGTCAATGGAAGAAATCCCTTACAATAGCGAACTAGTGATGGAGAGAGAAGGGAGGGGCACAGCCAGGCATAGGGAGGCAGGTCAGCCACCAGGCAGATGAGCTTGATGAGGTGCACCCTATGTTCCCTCGGCCCTATGTTCCCTCGGCCCTATGTTCCCTCGGTCCTATGTTCCCTCGGCCCTATGTTCCCTCGGTCCTATGTTCCCTCGGCCCTATGTTCCCTCGGCCCTATGTTCCCTCGGCCCTATGTTCCCTCAGCCCTGTGTTCCCTCAGCCCTATGTTCCCTCAGCCCTATGTTCCCTCAGCCCTGTGTTCCCTCGGTCCTATGTTCCCTCAGTACCCACTGAACCAATTTCAATCAAAATTAGCACAAAAGCTTATTGTTATAAGATATAAAATGCTGAATATTTCAGCATCGACACAAATACACTACATGCTTGTTGAAAATCTCATTCCAAAATCATCTGCATTAATATGGCGTTGGTACCCCCTTTGCTGCTACTGTATAGCAGCCTCCGCTCTTCTGGGAAGGCTTCACGTCACGTCTGGAGGAAACCTGGCACCATCCCTTTGGTGAAGCATGGTGGAGGCAGCATCATGCTGTAGGGATGTTGTTCAGCAGCAAGGACTGGGAGACTAGTCAGGATCGAGGGAAAGATGAATGGAGCAAAGTCCAGAGAGATCCTTGATGAAAAACTGCTCCAGAGGATTGACTTCGGGACAAGTCTCTGAATGTTCTTGAGTGGCCCAGCCAGAGCCCGGACTTGAACCCAATCAAACATCTCTGGAGAGACTTGAAAATAGCTGTGCAGCGACCCTCCCCATCCAACTTGACAGGGATTGAGAGGATTTACAGAGAAAAATGGAAGAAATTCCCCAAATACAGGTGTGCCAAGCTAGTTTTCATACCCAAGAAGATTCAAGGCTGTAAACATTGCCAAAAGTGCTTCGACAAAGTACTAGATAAAGGGTGTGAATACTTATGTAAATTTGATATTTAAGTTTTTTTATTTTTTATAAATTTGCTAAAGAATCTAAAAACCAGTCTTAGCTTTGTCATTATTGGGTGTTGTTTGTAGAGTGCTGAGGACTGGGGTAAAGTCATTTTCTCTGATGAATCCTTTTTCCGATTGTTTGGGGTATCCGGAAAAAAGCTTGTCCGGAGAAGACAAGGTGAGCGCTACCATCAGTCCTGTGTCATGCCAACAGTAACGCATCCTGAGACCATTCATGTGTGGGGTTGCTTGTGTGGGCTTGGTCACAATTTTGCCTGAGAACACAGAAATGAATAAAGAATGGTACCAACACATCCTCCGAGAGCAACTTCTCCCAACCATCCAGGAACACACATTCCTTACCCCAAACGGGCGGAGGTTCATGAGCAAAGTATTATTATTACTTTGAGGGTAGATTCCAAATGTCCGATAAGTTTGACTCTCTCTGTCCCTCTCGCTTCCTGACCCCTCCCTTTTGATAACCAAGAAATCGTGCTGTTGTTAGTCCACAACAGCACAAACCTGTTTCCATTGTATTAAGTTTGTCATCAATACTTTTTCTCATGTATTAAGTTTGTATGTATTTTGTGTTATTATTTATTTAGTTAGTAAATAAATAATTAAACCAATTTGTGTGATACAGAATGATAGTAAGGTTAGGGTTCTTGTGGATTCAAGATGTCTGCGACGTTCAGAATGAGACTGATATGAGGTAATGATTCATAAGTGAATGTTATCGATATATAACATATATTTATATATCTTTAGAGTTTAATTCGGGAGATGGTAACTCGTTAAACAACTTCTTCCGTGCTGCCCCAAAATCCTAATGAGTTAATTGTTACATGACTGATTTAATCGGGTAACAATTAAACATAGTTAGTTGATTAGATAATTAACAGTCATCACATTAATGCAAGTCACGTCACGAGACTAACATTAGCTACATCATCCAGCTGAGTAAACACAATGGAGCTGGAGGTAGTGGAGACTAAGACACTTTCAATAAGAGTTGAGGAGCTGGAAGCTGAGTGGGAAGCTAACAATTTCTAGAGTTTTACACACACATTCACCAATTAATCAAGTAACACACACTAACACATCAAGTAACACACACACACACACACACACACACACACACACACACACACACACACACACACACACACACACACACACACACCCAAACACACTAATGCAATGTATAGAATACAGCCAGCACACCCTGACTTTACAGACCTGACCTTGCTACCTCATCACTCAACACAACAGCTGAGTGAATGAAAAGACTTCTTGGCTATTTCCATTATTTTAGGAAAGGCTCATTTGTGCTGTGGTGAAATGCGTCTGGTGGAGGACGTGTGTCGGGTTCAACCGCAGGTTCAGACCCCCTCGCAGCCAAAGGCATGGCTCTTTAGCCGTAAACAGCATCACACCTTCCAGAGGGGTGTTAATCCTTTGCCACACACTCACACACTCACCCACACACTCACTCACACACACACACTCACCCACACACTCACTCACACACTCACTCACACACACACACACTCATACACTCAATCACTCACACACTCACAGGCCAGAGCAGCAGGCTCTGTGACACAGATCTTATATAACGTGTGCTGGTAATGAAAGGTCTGTGAACACTATAGCCCCAATGAGCTGCAGAGGATTGCTGCTCTGATCCAGCAGCAGGCCACAATGGTGCCCCAGTGACCAATATCCCTGTATGTGCCCCATCTGTCTGTTTGTGGGATGATGCTTATTTTGGCTACCCTTAGGTCGGCCTAGCAGTGTGTGTGTCTGCTTGTCCCTGGCCGGGTTTCCCCTCTCCGGTAGCAGCTGGACAGGGGAACTATATCCTGCTGGACCCGTCTGCTGCCTGTCTGCTGCTCTGCTGTCCGCTATGTGAGGCCTGGAGAGGAGAAAGGAGTCCCACAGCCCAGTGTTATTGTTTCCATGGAGGCTGGGTGGATGGCTGGTGGACGGTCCGACCACAAGGCTCTTTGTTGCACCGTCTCCTGTGGCTTGCCTCTACACAGTGGAGTATGAGGCTGGGCAGCTAGCGCTGCTGATGGAGCGAACAGGGCTGTGAAGTAGTGATTATAGCAGCAATGGGGGAGGAGGAGAGGAGAGGGATGGAAAGAAAGCGGGATTAGGGTTGACAGAGAGAGGGAGAGAGGAGAAAGTGTAAGAAACTTTCAGACAGAGAGGATGAAAAATAAGAAAGGAAAGGGCATATGGAGAGAGGAGGTGAGGAGGGAGGGAGCAGGACACATGGAGAGAGGAGGTAAGGAGGGAGGGAGCAGGACACATGGAGAGAGGGGGTGAGGAGGGAGGGAGCAGGACACATGGAGAAAGTAGGGGAGGAGGGATTCGACACTTCTCATCAAGGGCCCATAAAACTCCATCCATACTTATTGAACTATTCCTAAAACCATGAGAATGATAATACCAGGAAGAAAGAGGGAGGAGAAAGGAAAGAGGGAGGAGAAGAATGACTGTATAATTATACCTCTTCCCAATGTCCCTTTCCTCTGCAGTGTGTCTGGGTCTATTAAGCAGTATACAGACACTAATGTCACACACCCCCTGTCCTTTAACAGTAGGGGTCAGAGTAAACGGGACATTACCATCATCAGCACACCCACCAAAGGCCCAGCACCATAACACACTGTGACAAAGCAGGGGCCTACTGCAGACAGCTACTGTGTGTGTCAGGACTGGATATCCTTGGTAATGACTTGCGAGGGCCATCGGGGACTATCAGCTTTCTCCTGGATACACAAACAATGGCTTTAAAGACTCAATGTATTTAACAGCCCAGCTATCCATCTACTGCCTCCTGGCCAAAAGCCACCCTGTTCCCCATTTAGTGCACTACTTATAACCAGAGCCTATAGGGCTCTGGTCAAAAGTAGTGCACTACAAGGGGATAGGGTGTCAGTTGGGAGTGTTTTCCTGCCTGCCTCCTCCAGCTTCTAAAGCCTTCTAGTTGTATATGGCCCACTATCAGCCTTCAGTCAGGAGAGCCAGCCCACTATCAGCCTTCAGGAAGAAGAGACAGCCCATTACTAGCCTTCAGTAAGGAGAGCCAGGCCACTATCAGCCTTCAGAAAGGAGAGCCAGCCCACTATCAGCCTTCAGGAAGAAGAGACAGCCCATTACTAGCCTTCAGTAAGGAGAGCCAGCCCACTACTAGCCTTCAGAAAGGAGAGCCAGCCCACTATCAGCCTTCAGGAAGAAGAGATCCCATTACTAGCCTTCAGTAAGGAGAGCCAGCCCATTACTAGCCTTCAGTAAGGAGAGCCAGGCCACTATCAGCCTTCAGAAAGGAGAGCCAGCCCACTATCAGCCTTCAGGAAGAAGAGACAGCCCATTACTAGCCTTCAGTAAGGAGAGCCAGCCCACTACTAGCCTTCAGTAAGGAGAGCCAGCCCACTATCAGCCTTCAGAAAGGAGAGCCAGCCCGCTATCAGCATTCCGTAAGGAGAGCCAGCCCACTATCAGCCTTCAGTAAGGAGAGACAGCCCACTACTAGCCTTCAGTAAGGAGAGCCAGCCCACTATCAGCCTTCAGAAAGGAGAGCCAGCCCGCTATCAGCATTTAGTAAGGAGAGCCAGCCCACTATCAGCCTTCAGTAGAGAGCCAGCCCACTATCAGCCTTCAGTAAGGAGAGACAGCCCACTACTAGCCTTCAGTAAGGAGAGCCAGCCCACTATCAGCCTTCAGAAAGGAGAGCCAGCCCACTATCAGCCTTCAGGAAGAAGAGACATCCCATTACTAGCCTTCAGTAAGGAGAGCCAGCCCACTATCAGCCTTCAGAAAGGATTGCCAGCCCACTATCAGCATTCAGTAAGGAGAGCCAGTCCACTATCAGCCTTCAGTAGAGAGCCAGCCCACTATCAGCCTTCAGAAAGGAGAGCCAGCCCGCTATCAGCATTCAGTAAGGAGAGCCAGTCCACTATCAGCCTCCAGAAAGGAGAGCCAGCCCACTATCAGCCTTCAGTAAGGAGAGCCAGCCCACTATCAGCCTTCAGTAAGGAGAGCCAGCCCACTATCAGCCTTCAGTAAGGAGGGCCAGCCCACTATCAGCCTTCAGAATGGTGATCCAGCCCACTATCAGCCTTCAGTAAGGAGAGCCAGCCCACTATCAGCCTTCAGTAAGGAGAGACAGCCCACTACTAGCCTTCAGTAAGGAGAGCCAGCCCACTATCAGCCTTCAGTAAGGAGAGCCAGCCCATTATCAGCCTTCAGTAAGGAGAGCCAGCCCACTGTCCGCCTTCAGTAAGGAGAGCCAGCCCACTATCAGCCTTCAGAAAGGAGAGCCAGCCCACTACTAGCCTTCAGTAATGAGAGCCAGCCCACTATCAGCCTTCAGTAAGAATAGCCAGCCCACTATCAGCCTTCAGAAAGGAGAGACAGCCCACTATCAGCCTTCAGAAAGGAGAGCCAGCCCACTATCAGCCTTCAGAAAGGAGAGCCAGCCCACTACTAGCCTTCAGTAAGAATAGCCAGCCCACTATCAGCATTCAGAAAGGAGAGCCAGCCCACTATCAGCCTTTGTGACTGGAACGAATTGCAAAAATCGCTGAAGTTGGAGACCTTTATCTCCCTCACCAACTTCAAACATCAGCTATCTGAGCAGCTAACCGATCGCTGCAGCTGTACATAATCTATTGGTAAATAGCCCACCCATTTTCATCTACCTCATCCCCACAGTTTTTATTTATTTACTTTTCTGCTCTTTTGCACACCAATATCTCTACCTGTACATGATCATTTATCAATCCAGTGTTAATCTACAATATTGTAATTATTCGCCTACCTCCTCATGCCTTTTGCACACATTGTATATAGACTCCCCTTTTTTCTACTGTGTTATTGACTTGTTAATTGTTTACTCCATGTGTAACTCTGTGTTGTCTGTTCACACTGCTATGCTTTATCTTGGCCAGGTCGCAGTTGTAAATGAGAACTTGTTCTCAACTAGCCTACCTGGTTAAATAAAGGTGAAATAAAAAAAATATAAAAAAAATTCAGTAAGGAGAGCCAGACCACAATCAGCATTCAGAAAGGAGAGCCAGCCCACTATCAGCATTCAGAAAGGAGAGCCAGCCCACTATCAGCCTTCAGAAAGGAGAGCCAGCCCACTATCAGCATTCAGAAAGGAGAGCCAGCCCACTATCAGCCTTCAGAAAGGAGAGCCAGCCCACTATCAGCCTTCAGAAAGGAGAGCCAGCCCACTATCAGCATTCAGAAAGAGAGCCAGCCCACTATCAGCCTTCAGTAAGGAGAGCCAGCCCACAATCAGCATTCAGAAAGGAGAGCCAGCCCACAATCAGCATTCAGAAAGGAGAGCCAGCCCACAATCAGCATTCAGAAAGGAGAGCCAGCCCACAATCAGCATTCAGAAAGGAGAGCCAGCCCGCTAGCAACCTAAAGTAAAGAAAAGGTGACCAATACTCTAATACTCAAAATTCTGCAGGATTGGTAAAGTGCAGCACTTGGTTACATAAAAATAAAAGCTGTAGAGCTGTATGTTTCTGTCATAGATTTGGTTAGATTACTCATAGCACATTTACAGTTTTAAATTATTGTAAATGCATCATACCTCTGGAATAGACTTGAATCAATTTTTCATGAAATAAATAAATGACAGGGGATACACACATAAAGGATACTGCACAGAGATACTGCTGACCGGAGAGTTAGGGAAGATGTAGTTGTGTGTGTTTGTGTGAGAGAGAGTGTGTGTGTGTGTGTGTGAGAGAGAGAGAGAGAGAGTGTGTGTGTGAGAGAGAGAGAGAGTGTGTGTGTGTGTGAGAGAGAGGGAGAGAGAGAGAGAGTGTGTGTTTGAGAGAGAGGAATAAGGAGATGAGAAAGACGGAGGGAACTAAAATGAATGAGACTGATTACAAGAAAAAGGGTTACTGAGGAAGGACAGCGTGACACTTATCTGCAAGTTCCTGTTCAGCGAAAAGACAACACCAGACCTTGTTAAAAATCTGTTTACTTCTTTCAAGGAACTTTTTTTTAACAAGACCAAAAGGTCCAGTCAGAGAGGAGAAAATTCAGCTTAGTTTTTATTGGAGAGAGAAAGGGAGAGTGAGGGAGCATTTCCCCCTGACGTGTGCCAGATTGAGAGTGCTTTTATTAGGAGTGATAGTATTGCTGTGTGTGTGTGTGCATGCGTGCAACCATGAGTGTGTACACAGTGTGTATGTGCCCACATGTGTGCACGTCCATACGGGTGGTGTGTGTACCTGTCTTCATATTTGTTTGATTACACAGCTGGAAGCTGAGAGCAGATTCACTTCACCTGACACGTGTTCCATCAGGGGAGGAGGCTGTCGGCTATAGTGAAGTGATCCCACTATGAGGCAGACCGGGTCTGGCACCCACTCCCCAAAACAAGACGACTTCACTTACTCAAATATCTCGGCATCAAGACTCAAACGTTGGGCCAAATCCCTATAAACCCCTGCCAGTTTTACTTAGGGCAGCAAATGGTTCCTTCTCTAAAACTCTCTGATAGCTGATTGCTCTGGCAGGACAGATGGATCTGCAGAGTGGCCTACAGCCCAGTTTCCTCTCTCTCCCTCTCCATCCCTATTCCTCCAACAGCCAATCTCCTTCCTCAGCTACGGCTACCCAAGTAAATACTACTTAACCTTAATGGGAAAACATTCCAATATAACCTGGTACAAGCTATGCTAGAAATTAACATAAAGACGTTACACGGACCCAACAGCTAGGAGGATATCCATCCGAAGGGGGGCAGCTAGATGGCAGCAGCGGGGGAAAGCACAGAGCTGCAGTCGTGTCTGTCAGTGTATCTTTTGTGGGTCTTTCCAATGACTACAGCCAGGTGATCAGTTATGGTTTGCTGATATTATCACCCAGTCAGCACTGGTAACCATCCTCTCCGTCAGATTGTATTTCTAGAAGTGAGTGGGTGGAGTCGGGAGATGTGCGTGCCTCAGTCACCTCAGTACAACTATGCCCTGTTATGTTACTGCCTATGCACTCAATCTGTTGTCAGCTAGCCAGGCTAATAGCAATACAGACAACATAAGATAACTACATAAACAAACTTTTAACTTGATAATTATCAGCTAGCTAAATGTGAAAAGTAATAATCTAACTAGCCAGCTAGTTTAACAGGTAAAAATGGCTTAAAACTAATGTTATGCTAGTAGATGACTACATATCAATTATTCGTGGCTAACTAACTACCAATTATTCATGGATAGCTAGCTAGGGGTGAACGTCTGAACGAGTTCTGGATTTTTGGAGTAGACTTTGACTCCTGACTCTGACTCCGACTTCAACTCATGTCTAGATGATAATAGGCTGCACATAACTCTTGGCTGCCAAATGTATAGGTGTCCCCATAATATGTAAATTAAGGAAGTGTGATCATAATCATTATTTTCGTGATCCATGATAGACGTCCCTCCTAATAGAAATGCTCCTCATCCTGCTGATTTGAGCTGCTGGGACAGTATTTGCACTTGAGATTTGTTTATGGATGAGAACGTGAACTTGCCATTTACAAAAAATGTAGCTCAGTGGGGAATCAGGGATGCTCTACATTGCGATCTATTGCCTTGCTTGAACACCAACAGCCAGGGTTTCATTAAATAAGCTATAGGCACAATACTTTTGCACAGGTCTAATTAAACTTATGCATTTGGCAATGTTCAACTTCAATTCACTGGCACAATGTAGAATAGTTTAGCCATAGGCCTACTCATTGATAGGCTCTTCTACACTGTAATACACTATATTGCTAGATACAGATGACCAATATATAGCCTATGAGCATGGTTCCGACTGTCTGTTTGCCTGCTCCTTCTCTTCGCTATGAAATATGTGTGTTCAGTCTTTGGTCTATTTGGGTGTTACTGGTCTGTGAGAGCCAGAAATCTTGCTTGTTTGTAGGTGACCAAATACTTATTTTCCACCATAATTTGCAAATAAATTCATTAAAAATCCTACAATGTCATTTTCTGGATTTTTTTCTTATTTTGTCTGTCATAGTTGAAGCGTACCTATGATGAAAATTTACAGGCCTCTCTCATATTTTTAAGTTGGAGAACTTGCACAATTGGTGGCTGACTAAATACCTTTTTGCCCCACTGTATAATAAATCTTGTTGATAATCTAACTTGACCTTCTGCCAAGGACATATTTCATATTCTGCCAAGCCCAATGCAGACATTTTTATCTCAATATCAAACCATTTTTGGGCAACAATTAAGACCTTACTTTAATAGTTTTTCATAAAATGGCCAAAAGAAACAAAAATAGCTTTTTTGCTATAGGACTGTCTCGGAGTGGTCTGAGTGGGGAGGAGTCCTTTTAAGCACTCTGGTCGGAAAGGCAGTTCCATCACACTGACACACTCTTCTGACCTCATTAGGTGTGTGGCTTAGTTAATGTGCAACGGACATGAATAATCATTATCTCATGAGACAACCAAAACAACCTTCCTATCTTAACAAAAATTGTTTCCTAATTCTTCATATTGTATTAACATAATAAAAAAAAAATGTTTTAATTTTATTTCACTAGGCAAGTCAGTTAAGAACAAATTCTTATTTTCAATGACAGCCTGGGAACAGTGGGTTAACTGCCTGTTCAGGGGCAGAATGACAGATTTCTACCTTGTCAGCTCGGGGGTTTGAACTCGCAACCTTCCGGTTACTCGTCCAACGCTCTAACCACTAGGCTACCCTGCCACCCCAGAGTACTGGGTGGTACCCAGCTAGTAACAGTGACTAAGTTCAGGGCAAGGTATTGGGCGGAGGCCAGCTAGTGGTGACTATTTAACAGTCTGATGGCTTGGAGATAGAAGCCGTTTTTCCGTCTCTCGGTCCTAGCTTTGAAGCACCTGTACTGTTTCCGCCTTCTAGATGGTAGCGGGGAGAACAAGCCACGGCTTGGGTGGCTGAGGCCCTTGTTGATCTTCTTGGCCTTCCTGTGACACTGGGTGCTGTAGATGTCCTGGAGGGCCGGCTATGTGCTCCCGGTGATGCGTTGGGCGGACCGCACCACCCTCTGGAGAGCCCTGTGGTTGCTGACAATGCAGTTGCCGTAACAGGAGGTGAAACAGCCCAACATGATGCTCTCAATGGGCATCTGTAGAAGTTCAAGAGGGCATTATGCCAAGCTAAATTTCTTAAGTCTCCTGAGGTTGAAGAGGCACTTTTACGCCTTCTTCACCACACTGTCTGTGTGGATGGACCATTTCCGGTTGTCAGTATTGTGCATGCCTAGGAAGATTTTCACCTCCTCCACTGTGGCCCTGTTGTTGTGGATGGGGTTGTGCTCCCTCTGCTGTCTCCTAAAGTCCTCGAACAGCTCCTTCATTTTGTTGACTTTGAAGGAGATTATATTTTGTGGGGGCCCCGTGTTGAGGATCAGCGTAGTGGAGGTGTTGTTGCCTACCTTCACCACCTGGCGTCGACCCGTCAGGAAGTCCAGGATCCAGTTACACAGGGAGGGGTTCAGACCCAGGGTCCCGAACTTAGTGATGAGCTTGGAGGACACTATGGTTTTAAAGGCTGACCTGTAGTCAATGAAAATAATTCTTACATATGTATTCCTATTGTCCAGATGGGATAGGGCAGTGTGCAGTGCGATGGAGATTGCATCATCTGTGGATCTGTCAGGTAATGTGGAGTTGATATACTCCTTAACCAGCCTCTCAAAGCATTTCATGATGACATAAGTGAGTGCTACAGGGCGATAGTCATTTAGTTCAGTTGCTTTCTTGGTTACAGGAATAATGGTGGACATCTTGAAGCTAGTGGAGACAACAGACTGGGACAGGGAGCGATTAAATATGTCCATAAATGTAACCTTTATTTAACTAGGCAAGTCAGTTAAGAACAAATTCTTATTTACAATGATGGCCTACCCCAGCCAAACCCTAACCCAGACGACGCTCTGCCAATTGTGCGCCGCCCTATGGGACTCCCAATCACGTGTGGTTGTGATATAGCCTGGAATCTAACCAGGGTCGGTAGTGACGCCTCTAGGACGCGACTAGGGTTTCCGTCTGGGCCGACAGCCTTGCAAGGGTTAACACGCTTAAAGGTCTTACATTGGCCACGGAGAACAAGAGCTCACACTGTTTTCCTCGAAGTGGGCGAAGAAGGTGTTTAGCTTATCAGGGAGCAAGGCATCGGTGTACCATGAAGCTGGTTTTCCATTTATAATCTGGGGTTGTCTGTAGACCCTGCCACATACGTCTTGTGTCTGAGCCGTTGAATTTCGACTCCACTCTGTCTCTGTACTGACTTTTTGACTGTTTGATTGCCTTGCATGGGCTGTGTTCATGAAGTACCAAATAGAAGAAAACAAACTGAAACAGGGGTAACTACCTGGGCTTCTAATAAATGCACATTTTCATTTTCCGTTGTGAAACATTTTAAAACATTTTCTGTTGCATGCCCTAATGAACACAACCCTGGTTTAAACGATGAGACTCAACAGTCCAGGTGTTCAGTCAGAGACATAGTTGCAGAAAAGCTGTGATTATGTAAGTTCAATCCGCCAAAGCAATGTTTACCCAGCGTCTTTGTTTACAATCAACTGTCCGCTTACATACTTCTTAATCAGAGAACGAGAAGCAGCTATCTGTGAGGGGAGTCTACCTAGTAGTGGTAGGAGGTCTTTAGAGTACCTCAACCATTCTATAATTTTATTTGACCATGGTACACAGAGCTACTGCAAATTACAGTACTGCAAAGCTCATTGGATTGAATTGAGCCCAAGGACTCACTGAAGGACTCCATAGTAGAATCGGTGTGTGTGTGTAAAAAAAAGCAGCAGCCACTGATCGTTTCCTCAGCTTAGTGAAGGTTAGTTTGGTGCTTCAGAGCAGGTGGTGGAGAATGAATGAGAGATCTGTGATTTTCTGGGAATCAGCAGCATGTTGGAGTGCATTGATAGACCCCCACAATCAAGCCCCCTGGACTGCACCCCTTAGCCCTCCTGGTAACCTCTTGGCCCCAACCCACAAAAACACGCACACAGTCGTACACACTAGCATGAGCACACAGTCACACACAAACACACATACGCAAACACACACACTACCTCAAGAAGGCCTACTGTGTGCCCCCATGCTGGGACTCTAAGGATAAATGGAGCTCTCTTCTCCCAATCCTCCACTTCCCCACCCCTCCATCACTTCATCCCCCACTCCTCTACCGTTTCACTCCTCTACCCCTCCAACCTGTACCCCTCTCCAACAGGCTTGTTAATGTGTCCACAAGGGGATGTGTCCACAAGTCTGCAAAATGAAAATGTACGAAACATATGCTTTTAACATAGAAATCAATCAAAACTAATTACAAACAGCAGTTTTGATTAGCAAACTAGAGATAAACTGCATTCTCATAACACTGCAGAAATCAAACCAAATAATACTTAAAGATGCACTAGCTGTAACACACATTTCTATGTGAATTTGGTCGGTTACATATTGCAGTTTTCATTGTATTGGGTTACGGTTGATGTATTTTTGGATAAAGATAAATAGCCATCAGGATGTGAATATTAACAACAATCCAATGAGTCAACGAACCATTTACATACATTAATAACAGAACTCATAAATACTTACAGGTTGTTTTTTGGCAAGCCTTTCCTTGTGTGTACTGTTTTCAATTTAGTACTTTGATCAAAGCTTGTCTGACTGATATTGAGTTGTAGACTGGACTGCCAAGCTGCTACGCGGTGCCAGATATGCAGTAAAATACTTCTTAAGCAATACACCTTGTGCAATGAAATGCCCAATGTAATAAAACAAACAGTATTAAACATAATTGAACACACCTTCACTATAACGGAATATCACACAGAAGCTTTTACTCTAAACATATATGGGTTCTAGAAAAATGCTATAAAAATACTATATTATTATTACTTTAGAATAATATAGGCCTACTGTAGTTTCAAGGTACCCACCCATTCACAAGCTCAAAGGTTAGTCGGTTTATTTGCGGGTTGGTTTTATAAATGCCAACCTCAATATCCATCACCACATCCCCGATATATTCTCTCATATGATAGTGATACTAATACTACTACTTAAACAACTAATATTACTAGTAATGGGGTATATTCTCTTGTCTACTGACATCCTATAGGGTTGGAAAACAAACAAAGCAGAGTTGTACTACAATCTCTGCTCTACTCTGAGAGAGAGAGAGAGAGAGAGACAGAGAGAGAGAGAGAGAAAGAGTGTCGAATAACTCATCTATAGCCTCTCATTCTGCCTGTCAGTGGGCTGGCTCAGTGACCGTTGAAGGGGCATATCAAACAACTTTATGGGTCAAATTTACGAGGTGTAGGTTTTTAAGAAGCTATTTTCCTCTAAATCTCAGTTAGCAAATCTTTTGGGATTCGAGGCGTTATTAAAATGTTCACACAACATCTGTGAAACGTTTAGAATAATATTATTCAGAGCAAACATTGGTCGCAGTCTTTCTAGTCTCTGTTGTCTGTAGTGATGTCATAACTCCGTAATCATGGAGTATCTGTCCTCTATGGGGTTAGGTTGATAACCTAAATGGAATCCCCTTACTTGCACTATCGATCGTCAGAACTTTGCTGGATTACTCATTGCCTAACCCCTATTTCCCAACTACACATAGTCTAGACATAAGCTCACACACATGCTCACAGATGCACACATTCGTTTGAATGAACACACACACACACACACCATATCTAACAGAGACAATAGTATGGAGTCTGGTCAGCATTGTCTCGTCTGGACTGTTGGATGTTTACAAAGATATGCAGTCATCCCCAGTGAAAGCTGTAGGGTCAGGGTGTGTGTAGTGTGAGGTGGTTTTCTAAACCTGAATACTCTCCTCTCTTCTCATCCCTCCATTTTTCCAGTCTCTGTTTTTCATTTACACAGTGACTCATGATGAGTCATAAATAGTTTTATCTTATTAACTGTGTCTAATCTGACCATTTGTACTTCAGCATGCGGTGTACCGCTATTCCCAGTTCCCATTCTCCTCCAGCTCTCCCCCTAGCCAGGCAGAGTGGTTTGATATGGGAATTTTCTTGCCCTTGGATCCTTTCCTGACGTTCTTTCGGCTCCGTATGTTTTCATTGAGACAGAGCAGAATTATGAATCGTGCACCGTTGCCTGTGAAAAATGATCATGATACCTCGATTAGTAATCGGACAGAGAGACAGCTGCTTGGTTGTCCACATCACTTTAGTGTGAGCGAAAGCAGCAGACCCATCACAAATAGATTAGGTTAGGAAACTATTGGTATTCCTGGCCTTTGATCTCTGCCCTAATCAAGGCTTTAAATGATTGTATTTAGTCTTCTAACACTGGCAATCAGAGTGAGTATGAGCCCAGTTGCTTGCATCAGTTGCAGTTGTCAAAATAACACTAGGCTGAATTATCCCCTGGTATGAGCCGAGCCCTTCAATTGGCTGTGATGGGCTATTTACATCATGATGATTGGCTGTTTGAGCTACCTCGTCCGGGTCCGATGTCTGCCAGCAGCCATTACCTGTTACTGTTTCCCTTCTCTTCCTTCTTCTCCCTTGGCTGCAAGGCCTGGTGCTCTCCTAAATTTCAGTGTAGTTGTATTAGTAGTGTGTGCGTATTTGCGCATGTGTGTGGTATTTATGTGTTTATTTTGCTTTCCTGTGCTGTATGCTTTATTGAGAGTGTGTG
The DNA here is from genome assembly GCF_036934945.1 of Oncorhynchus masou masou. NCBI lineage: Eukaryota > Metazoa > Chordata > Actinopteri > Salmoniformes > Salmonidae > Oncorhynchus > Oncorhynchus masou. The sequence continues at coordinate 23,216,453 of NC_088233.1, read as the reverse complement.
TGTGTTTGTGTATCAATATAAGTGTGTGTTACTGACACCCCTTCTAGCCCCCCAAACCCCTACTACCCTACTAGCTACTGTAAGCAGATCACCTCTCCCACCCTGACCATGCGTTTGGATTGGGACAAGTAGCAGTCCCTTATTACCCTGCAAAGCAGCCGAGTGCTGCAGAGCAAGCTAACTGAAATGAGGTCACCGCAGTAAAACAACACAGAAAGTTTCCTAAGGTCGTAAAGGCCCTTAGAGGAGAAATCTGGAGTCTGGACATAGGGGGAATACAGCCCAGTATAATTGGCGGGAACATTTCTGGAGCAGGAGCTGGAGCTAAGGCCTCCTTCCGTTCTTTTTCATCCTGTTCCGTCCACACTGACCGCCTGACTGAATGACTGACTGAGTCCAGCGCCCATTTACCCCAATTCACTCTCCCAGTCTTTGACATTCTTCACAATTCACCCCCATTCACTCTCAAATTCTTCCCCTTTCACTCTCCCAGTATCTCCCAGTTTCCCCCATTCACCCCAATTCACTCCCCCATTCACCCCCCTCTTTCACCTCCCCACACATACACCAGGGTTGTGCTTAATTCAGAATTGAATTGAGAATGCCTCATAAATTCCAATGAAATTATTGAATTTCAGTTGAATTTGAATTAAAGTAGTAAACAGGACACAAAATTGCAATTTGTTTTTTAATTAAAGGACTTCTATTTTATACACAGTATATTAGGTGGAGTCTATACAAATATATATATATATATATATATATATATATATATATATATATATATATATATACTACTGGTCAAAAGTTTTAGAACACTTACTCATTCAAGGGATTTTCTTTATTTTTACTATTTTCTACATTGTAGAATAATATTAAAGACATCAAAACTATGAAATAACACATATCATGTAGTAACCAAAAAAGTGTTAAACAAATCAAAATACATTTCATATTTCAGATTCTTCAAAGTAACCACCCTTTGCCTTGATGACAGCTTTGTACACTCTTGGCATTCTCTCAACCAGTTTCAGCTGGAATGCTTTTCCAACAGTCTTGGAGGAGTTCCCTCATATGCTGAGCACTTGTTGGCTGCTTTTCCTTCACTCTGCGGTCCGACTCAACCCAAACCATCTCAATTTGGTTAAAGTCGGGGAATTGTGGAGGCCAGGTCATCTGATGCAGCACTCCATCACTCTCTTTCTTGGTAAAATAACCCTTACACAGCCTGGAGGGTGTGTTGAGTCATTGTCCTGTTGAAAAACAAATGATAGTCCCACGAAGCCCAAACCAGATGGGATGGCGTATCGCTGCAGAATGCTGTGGTAGCCATGCTGGTTAAGTGTTCCTTGATTTCAAAATGAATCTCAGACAGTGTCAGCAGAAAAGCACCCCCACACCATAACACCTCCTTCTCCGTGCTTTACGGTGGGAAATACACATGCGGAGATCATCAGTTCATCACCCACACCGCATCTCACAAACACAGCAGTTGGAACCAAAAATCGCACATTTTTACACCAGACCAAAGGACACATTTCCACCGGTCTAATGTCAATTGCTCATGTTTCTTGGTCCAAGCAAGTCTCTTCTTCTTATTGGTGTCCTTTAGTAGTGGTTTCTTATCAGCAATTCAACCATAAAGGCTTGATTCACGCAGTCTTCTCTGAACAGCTGATGTTGAGATGTGTCTGTTACTTGAACTCTGTGAAGCATTTATTTGGGCTCCATTTTCTGAGGCTGGGAATTCTAAAGAACTTATCCTTGCAGCAGAGGTATCTCTGGGTCTTCCTTTCTCATTAAGAAGGAAAGAATTTCCACAAATTAATTTTTAACAAACATTTGAATTGAAATGCAAAATCAAGAAAACCATTGAATGAGTTGGTTTTCTAAAACTTTTGACCGGTAGTGAATATATACAGTTGAATGCGGGACGTTGACATACACTAAAGTTGGAGTCATTAAAACTCGTTTTTCAACCACTCCACAAATTTCTTGTTAACAAACTATAGTTTTGGCAAGTCGGTTAGGCCATCTACTTTGTGCATGACACAAGTAATTTTTCCAACAATTGTTTACTGACAGATTATTTCACTTATAATTTACTGTATCACAATTCCAGTGGGTCAGAAGTTTACATACACTAAGTTGACTGTGCCTTTAAACAGCTTGGAAAATTCCAGAAAAGGATGTCATGGCTTTAGAAGCTTCTGATAGGCTAATTGACATCCTTTGGGTCAATTGGAGGTGTACTTGTGGATATATTTCAAAGCCTTACTTCAAACTCAGTGCCTCTTTGCTTGACATCATGGGTATAAGGTATAATGTGCTTATATGGCGTTGAAGCTCGTGGAGGTTAGATAGCACACTTTCCAAGGAAGGGCCGGAAGTATACAGAATGGTGTCGTCTGCGTAGAGGGGGATCAGGGAATCGCCCGCAGCAAGAGCAAAATCATTGATATATACAGAGAAAAGAGTCGGCCCGAGAATTGAACCCTGTGGCACCCCCATAGAGACTGCCAGAGGACCGGACAACATGCCCTCTGATTTGACACACTGAACTCTGTCTGCAAAGTAGTTGTTGAACCAGTCATTAGAAAAACCGAGGCTACTGAGTCTGTCGATAAGAATATGGTGATTGACACAGTCGAAAGCCTTGGCCAGGTCGATGAAGACGGCTGCACAGTACTGTCTTTTATCGATGGCGGTTATGATATCGTTTAGTACCTTGAGCGTGGCTGAGGTGCACCCGTGACCGGCTCTGAAACCAGATTGCATAGCGGAGAAGGTACGGTGGGATTCGAGATGGTCAGTGACCTGTTTGTTGACTTGGCTTTCGAAGACCTTAGATAGGCAGGGCAGGATGGATATAGGTCTGTAACAGTTTGGGTCCAGGGTGTCTCCCCCTTTGAAGAGGGGGATGACTGCGGCAGCTTTCCAATCCTTGGGGATCTCAGACGATATGAAAGAGAGGTTGATAATGCGGGGACTATTCGATGCTATTGCAGTCCGCCACAGGATGTTTGAACCAGGGGCTATATCTGTTCTTAGTTCTGCATTTTTTGAACGGAGCATGCTTATCTAAAATGGTGATGAAGTTACTTTTAAAGAATGGCCAGGCATCCTCAACTGACGGGATGAGGTCAATATCCTTCCAGGAAACCCGGGCCACGTCGATTAGAAAGGCCTGCTCGCAGAAGTATTTTAGGGAGCGTTTGACAGTGATGAGGGGTGGTCGTTTGACTGCGGATCCGTAGCGGATACAGGCAATGAGGCAGTGATCGCTGAGATCCTGGTTGAAGACAGCGGAGGTGTATTTGGAGGGCCAGTTGGTCAGGATGACGTCTATGAGGTTGCCCTTGTTTACAGATTTAGTGTTGTACCTGGTGGGTTCCTTGATGATTTGTGTGAGATTAGAGGTGAGCATCTAGCTTAGATTGTAGGACTGCCGGTGTGTTAAGCATATCCCAGTTTAGGTCACCTAACAGAACAAACTCTGAAGCTAGATGGGGGGCGATCAATTCACAAATGGTGTCCAGGGCACAGCTGGGAGCTGAGGGGGGTCGGTAGCAGGCGGCAACAGTGAGAGACTTATTTCTGGAGAGAGTAATTTTTAAAATTAGTAGTTCGAACTGTTTGGGTATGGACCTGGAAAGTATGACATTACTTTGCAGGCTATATCTGCAGTAGACTGCAACTCCTCCCCCTTTGGCAGTTCTATCTTGACAGAAAATGTTATAGTTGGGTATGGAAATCTCAGATTTTTTGGTGGCCTTCCTAAGCCAGGATTCAGACACGGCAAGGACATCAGGGTTAGCAGAGTGTGCTAAAGCAGTGAGTAAAACAAACTTAGGGAGGAGGCTTCTGATGTTGACATGCATGAAACCAAGGCTTTTTCGATCACAGAAGTCAACAAATGAGGGTGCCTGGGGACATGCAGGGCCTGGGTTTAGCGCGGAATAGAGGAGGAGTAATATGAGGATGCGGCTAAAAGCTATCAAAACTGGTTGCCTAGAGCGTTGGGGACAAAGAATAAAAGGAGCAGATTTCTGGGCATGGTAGAATATATTCAGGGCATAATGCGCAGACATGGGTATGGTGGGGTGCGGGTACAGCGGAGGTAAGCGATGAAGGAAATAAAAGCTGAAATAAATCATTCTCTCTACTATTATTCTGACATTTCACATTCTTAAAATAAACTGGTTATCCTAAATGACCTAAAACAGGGATTGTTTTACCAGGATTAAATGTCAGGAATTGTGAAAAACTGAGTTTAAATATATTTGGCTAAGGTGTATGTAAACTTCCGACTTCAACTGTACGTAATATCTGACCAAAACGTAATCATTTCAAACCTTGCTTACATTTGTATTCCATCACATATACAGGTAACCAATGTGTAAATGAGTAAATGATACTAAGTATATTGAAAGCAGGTGTTTCCACACAGGTGTGGTTCCTAAGTTATTTAAGCCATTAACATCCCATTAACATCCCATCATGCTTAGGGTCATATGTAAACATGCTGGGCTACCATGACTTTGCCCACATAGGATGACAATGCCCTCATCCACAGGGCATGAGTGGTCACTGATTGCTTTGATAAGCATCGTAACGATGTAAACCATATGCCATGGCCATCTCAGTCACTAGATCTCTCTCTCGCACTCACTCACTCACTCACTCACTCACTCACTCACTCACTCACTCTTTCTCTCTTAGTCTCTATTTCTCTCACACTCTCCTGTCTCTCAATCTCTTTCCCTTTTTATGGTTTATTTGTTCTGGTAGAATCTCTGCTCTCACATGTCTTTGGCAGAGTGCAACTCCTCTACCTCATGACAGCCAGGGATTTTGGTGTGTACATGTGTATGTATGTATTTGTGTGTGTGTATGTATGTGTGTGTGCATGCTTGCATGAGAGGCAGAAGCATGGTCAGCTGTGAGTTTTTTTTGTGTTTGTGTGCTTGCATGTGTACGTGTGTTAGAAACACCATCCATCACTGCCTGATGAGGGTTTAGTGGCAGGAGGTGTTGGAACCCACCCCACCTCACCTGATTTCCACATTTGTCTTGTTTACATTTCTCCTCTCAGAGAAAACCATTCTCCCCTTGTAAAAAGAAACAGCAGGCAGGTGCAGGATTCAGCTGGTTAAAGTGAGGGGTGCCAGGTGGGTTGGGGACTAGTGGGAGAGTGTTTGGAGTTTGAGCTGAAGAAGAGCTGTTTCCATCCCACTGTTTCCACTTATCCTAAATTGTAGCCACTGAAAGACAGTGACCTCCTCCGGACATGTGTTCACCATTAATCCTGAGAGAGAGGGAGGAAGGGAGGGAGAAAGAGAGGAGGGAGGGAAGAGAGAGAGAGAGAGAGAAAGATGGCTCTGGAGAGGAAGAGAGGAGCAACATGTCAGCTCTCCTAGTTTCCACAATGACACTATTATAAATTGTGTGTGTGTGTGTGTGTGTCATACTCAGTGTTCAGTTAGTCTGCTGTGAGATGATGTGCAGGACTCCCTACTTCTGTCAAACATACACTATATCTCCTCTGTTGTTGTACTTCATCTCTCATGCCACAGTATGAGGTGGCAGTTAAAAGGTTACTAAAGGTAAACCACTGGTAGGAGCTGAAGAAAAAGGAGCATTTCAATGTTGTGTAAGCAGTGTTATTCAAAACATTTCAGCAGGGACCCCATTTTCTTTGCCAGAATTTCTGGGGTCCCCATTTTTTTGCACCAGAAGTTCTGCCGACCCCAAACCAAATCTAAATGGTAAATGAAAATGTTTACAAACAACAAAAAAGGTCCATTCATTACATTACTATCTCCCTTATATAAATGAAAAGAAACCAATAAATGCATTTATACAATAACATTTTGTTTTTCAAATTATGTCTCAAGAACTAGTCCCATACAATATTTGCACTACGGGGGAAAGAAAATCACCAAATGCAATCTTGAAAACCATTTTTAGTACTATCAGGGATGTAAACTAGTCACCTTTCGGCGAAATTAGCCATTTTGAATCCAAAATAGGTGACCTACGTGATTCGTGTAGATCCAATGAGAAAAGTTTGGGCTGGTGTGGGGCTTTGGATCACTACTGGCTGTAAGCGAACGAGTGATGCTCGTTTGGAGCAATACTGGCTGTATCCAAGGCTCAGCCAATCATTCACATAACAACAGACTGCAGCACGTGACTGAAGAGAGATGAGACAACCAATTTTCTAGGTACAGCATCAGCGCTCGTGCTCTGGAAAGACAGTAACGTAAACTCACCCCATTCCGTACAAATGTGAACAACCGCAACATTCAAACGAGGCCACAAAGAAAACTGTAGCGACTGTAGCGACTGTGTTGACGTCAAAATCGGGCGGGTGAACTAGGTTTCTATTCAAGCATTGATCGTCATGGTAATGGCTCTATAGTATTGGAGAAAAGTTGAAAAAACAGACCCTCCGTTACATCTTGACCATGTCGTAACGTACAGCACGCATAAAGCAACTATTTCTGTCTTACAATCTCTCTCCACCATGCGTAGCACTTCTATCATCCTTTAAAAACAAGAAATGGACAGTGACGAGGTAAGGAGGGATACCTAGTCATTTTTTGCATCTTCATTGCATGCAATCATCATTCTCAAAGCGATCATCATTCTCAAAGCCGCTGTTTACTTCTAAGATCCCTTTAGCACCACCCTAAAATCCCGATTAAAATTTGACACAAACCTTCAAATAGGTATGTAATGACACATTATATAAACTCTTTATAGTGTTTTATTTACATTTTAGAGGCGATAAGGTGATAAGTTGGACAGATTGAGTGAAAAAAAGCTATTTTCCCACACATCATCTCTACTTCTCACTATCACACATTAATTTTGCTTCCCCACCCGCCATTTAAAAAAAGACCAGACGGGGCTCATTGCCTGCTTGAATTATGCAGAAACGGGCAGTGTTTAGGTCATGTAATTGATTCTGTTGGAAAGGGGAGAAATTGTGCTTTACAATGGTATTGACATTACAGTTGATCTGGAAGTATTACATTTTTGGGGCGCTAAAATAAGGGCAATTGTACAGACCAAGGTGATGTACGAGTTTACGTGAGTTTACGTTAGGTGAGAAGCCTGACCACGGAGACCGGGGTGAGAAGGTGATGAAGCGTACTTCATGAGCTGTAACTGAAAAACAACTTGCATTTCGAAAGTTTGAGGTAAGGGAGAAAGTGTGATGGAATAAGTATTGTGAGAATTGTTAAGTATCTTGCTAGCTGGGTCCAATTCTCAGTTACCTAGCCAGAGAAATGTTGAGCAACATTAGCCAATTCAACTGATCAAATAATTGAGGTTATGGTGTGAAAATTAGCTGGCTAATAAAGTCAGACAGCGAGATGAGCTAACGTTAGTAACCTAACCAATTCACTATAGTATTAACTGGTATACAACTCCTTGCCATTCCACAAGTTATAAAGCTTTAGTTGCTTACTGGACCCTGGCAATCTGTGTGAAATGTTATAATGTGCAGTGTAGCCCAAAGATATTGTTTTTGTTGTGTTGAACTTGACAGTAACACTTGTGAGTGAGGGGGGATTATAACATTTTTTACTCTGTGAACATTATTTTTGCACACATGTAACCATGTGCACTTCATCGATGTCTACTATAGTGGCCACTATAATAGAGTAAAAATAGAATGCCTGTTTGTTTCATTCTATTTCTACTTTAAGATGGTTTTTCCCAAGTACAATATTTAGATGTCACACATGTTCTATTATAAAGGCTGTCATGGCTTACAGAGGTGTGGACTCGAGTCACATGACTTGGACTCGAGTCAGACTCAAGTCACAAATATGATGACTTGCAACTCGACTTTGACTTTAACACCAATGACTCGTGACTTGACCTTGAGCCTTTTGACTCGACCTGACTTGATACCCCCCGGCCCAAATATTTAAAAAAGATGCTATTAAAAAAAGTGTGCAGCGCATCAACTCTTCATTTAATGGACTACAGTTTGAATCGTACAGCAGCCAATCAGATTGTGCCAGCTGAGAAAAGGTTGTGCGTGGCAGTGCAGAGGAACGTCGGAAATTCAGATGGAGCACTTGGAAAGATGATACCCAAAATTATTATTTTCGGATAACGCACAACCTTTTCTCATATGACTATTTATGTAGCGATCACCGTATGTTGTCAAATTTCATCCCGCTAACGGGTTCGGTGTGCAGAGGTTAACTTCCAAGGCCAATAAGTGTTCTTTGATCATGGGTAGCCTAGTGGTTAGAGCGTTGGACTAGTAACCAGAAGGTTGAGAGTTCAAACCCCCGAGCTGACAAGGTACAAATCTGTCGTTCTGCCCCTGAACAGGCAGTTAACCCACTGTTCCTAGGCTGTCATTGAAAATAAGAATTTGTTCTTAACTGACTTGCCTGGTTAAATAAAGGAAAAATAAAATGACTACGCTGGAGAGATACTGAAAAGAAGGAAAGAATACACCCCCATCAAGAAAGCACTTAAAGAGAAGGGTATTCACTTCCAAACACCATTCCTGGCAAAAATGTGGTTATTTCTGGAAGGGTAGATTTATACTTGTTAAATGTAAACTGGATAACAAGGAAGTTACATTATTTAATCTATACGCACCCCTGGGAAGTGACATGGTCTTCTACAGGAAGGTGTTTGATTTAATTGCCACAGAAACCTCTGGCACTCTTATCTGTGGAGGGGATTTTAACATGACTTTAAACTAAAATTTGGACAGCACAAATCAAAATAGGAAAATTAGTCTAGTTGCTAAAAAGATCAATTTGATATTGTAGGATTTAGGACTGCTTGATGTATGGCGTGACACCCACAAGACCGATAAGGAATATACTTTTTACTCAGCCCGCCACACTGAATACTCCAGGTGAGACTACTTTTTTATGTACAGTGCAGATAGACACAGGTTTAAGGATTGTAGGATCGGGCAGAGTGACATCAGATCATAATGGATTTTACCTTACTCTACACCTTGATAGCAAACCCATAAATACTATATGGAGACTTAATACAAACATGCTGAATGATCCAGATTTCAAGGACTCAATAAAGACAGAATTGAACATCTATCTGGAGAATAATGATAACGGGGAAGTATCTCCTGCTACATTGTGGGATGCAGCTAAGGCAGTTATTAGAGGAAAGATCATAGCCACATCTCGAAAGAAAAAGATTAAAGCACAGAAACTACTGAAATTACAGGAAACATTAGAACGGTCTCATAGTCCATACAAAGACCCTCTCAATAGATTCAAAAGGTAAAACAGGAAATTCATAGATAAAACCAGATTCATAGAGAAGAAGTAGAGTAAAAGCTCAGGTTCCTGAAACAAGGATATTATGAAGCTCAAAGGCAACCAAATTACTAGCATGGAGACTCAGGAAACAAGCAGCACAGAAAACCAATTTCAAAATAAAAGACCCCAAAACAAAAAAGATCACATGCAAAATAGATGAAATACAGAATGCATTTGAATCATATTACACACATATGTACAAGCAACCAGAGAAGGCAGATTCACAGACAATAGAGCACTGTTTGAACTCACTTGATCTCCCCTCAATTGTGACAGAGCAAAATGATAGACTAAGTTTAGAAATATCCACTGAAGAAATTAATAAAGAAATATCTCAACAAAAAGTCAACAAGTCTCCAGGCACTGATGGCTTCCCTTCAGAATGATTCAAGACCTTCAGAGAACAATTAGCACCTCTACTTAAGGCCTGTTTTAACTGGACTCTGGGGGAGGGGGGTCTCCCATCATCATGGAGAGAGGCCATCATATGGAGAGAGACCACCCTCCCAAAAGAGGGTAAAGATAAGAAAGAATGCAGTTCATTATAGACCTATCGCAATTCTTAACACAGATTATAAATCATATGCATCAATAATAGCCAAAATAATGGAGAACATAATCCCAGAAGAGATTGATGGAGATCAAACTGGTTTCATACAAAATAGGCAGACACAGGACAACATAAGGAGAACACTACATGTCATGGACCACATTACTCAGAATAAGACAAGTGCAATATTAATCAGTCTAGATGCAGAAACAGCATTTGATTCAGTGGGATGGGATTATCTGTTCCAAGTTATGGAAATATTTGCTTTCAACAAAGAAGTGATACAGTGCATCAAATCAAATGTGTATTCATTTTCGACTGCTAGAATAAAGATAAATGGATATTTGACACAAATGATCAAATTAGAGCGAGGGGCAAGACAAGGCTGTAATCTTTCACCCACGCTCTTCTCCTTGTACCTCGAACCATCAGCACAGGCAATAAGACAGGACGCAACCTTAGAGGGAATAACAATAAGAGGCAGTGAACATAAGATATGCATGTATGCTGATGACGTTCTGCTATTCCTTAAAGACCCAGGCTCAAGTGTACCCAGATTGATGGATGTTTTACATATAGTACATTTGGAACATATTCAGAGTATGTGCTTAATGTACACAAGACCCAAGCCCTAGTATATAATTATATCCCACAGGAAGAGCTGAAGAGCAGGTATAACTTCCACTGGACCTCTTCATCCATTAAATATCTTGGAGTATATCTACCAAAAGATACACCCAAACTTTATTACATGAATTATGATCACATCAACAAGAAAATATATAATGACCTAGACGGGTGGAATTCACTTCCCTTAGATCTTAGTAGTAGAATTGAAACAATCAAAATGAACATCCTGCCAAGGTTACTGTATTTGTTCCAATCACTGCCCATAGAAATCCCGCCTAAACAGTTTAGTGAATAAGATAAACGGATATGAAGGTTTATCTGGAACAGTAAGAGACCAAGAACTAGATATACAACATTACAATTACCAAACAACTGTGGGGGCGTGGCCTTACCAAACCTAAAATATTATTTTGGGTCAGCCCAATAGAGCCCACTGGTGTGTTGGTGCAATTCAGAATAGGAATCCAATTGGAAAGACATGGAGACTACTTTGACAGAGATGCCCATACAGTCAGTTTAGGGAAATAAGGACATGGTAAAAGAAATATACAACAAACAAAATCAGTGGAAAAATTTCTCTCTGAAGACATGGTTTAGAGTAGTTAAGTAAAATAATTTAGACAGAGAGATCAAACTGCTGAGTTGGCCCGCATACAACCTCAGCTTCATCCCTGCAACTCAGGACAGCAGGTTTAAACAATGGACGCAGAAAGGCAACGGAACGGGAACCTAGATAACTTCCAGGACTTAAGTAAAAAAAACATGGCTTGGACAAACAAGATTTTTTACAGATACCTACAAGTTCGACACTATTTTTTAAGGGTGATAAAAGTGATGGACCCTCGAGCACCTCCAAAATTAATCCAAGTATTCACTAACGCATACAACTTGGGGAGTAACAAAAAAACTTTTTCAAATCTCTACTTGGGTATTCAAGTCCTCAAAGAAACATTCTACAAACTCTATTAAGCAGAAATGGGAGGAGGAACTTAACATTGAAATAACTCATGAAACATGGTTGAACATACTGTATGTGACTCAACAAAGCTCCACCAACTCAAGATCATGGAGAGAATTCTGTTGGAAGAATGTTATACGTTTCTTCATAACACCTAAACTGAAATCAAAAGACTGACTCCCTACACCCTTGTTGGAGAGAATGCTGTCTTGAGGGTGGATCACTCTCATATCTTTTGGACTTGCCCCGCAATCGAAACTTAGAGAAGAGAAATAAGAGAAATAAGATCTAACATTGGAAAAATAATGGGATTTGACATAGAACAAACATTAATTTCTTTGTACTTGGGTGAAATACCCGATGACTTACACAATAGAGAAAAGTACCACTTGAGGGTCCTACTGGCAGCCAGTAAAAAGGCTATCACTAGGAAATGGCTACAAAAAGACCCTCCCACAGTGACACAATGGATAGACATTGTAGAAGTAATACACCACATGGAGCATATGACCTTTGCTTTAAGAACTCAACAGGAGAGAGGTCAAGAATACTGGGAAAAATGGGTTTCGTACTTGAAAATGGTCTAATTCAAAGATGTAAATGTAACTAATATGATGAAATGATGATGAAGGTATGAAGTGCGCTGTAACTGCCAGATCTTTTTTTGTTATTTTATTTTACATTATATGTACTTTCTTTGTGTTCCTACAATAAAAACAAAGTATAAATAAAAAGAAATGTCCTTGTTTTTGAAAGAAAAGCACATTTTCTGTACAATAAAATAACATCAAATTGATCAGAAATACAGTGTAGATATTGTTAATGTTGTAAATGACTGCTATAGCTAGAAACAGCTGATTTTCTATGAAATATCTACATAGGCGTACAGAGGCCCATTATCAGCAACCATCACTCCTGTGTTCCAATGGCACGTTGTGTTTAGCTAATCTAAGTTGATCATTTTAAAAGGCTGATTGATCGTTGGAAAAGGCTTTGGCAATTATGTTAGCAGGGCTGAAAACGTTTTTTTTTGTTCTGATTAAAGAAGCAATTAAAACTGTCCTTCTTTAGACTAGTTGAGTATCTGAAGCATCAGCATTTCTGGTTTCGATTACAGGCTCAAAATGGCCAGAAACAAATAACTTTCTTCTGAAACTTGTCAGTCTATTCTTGTTCTGAGAAATGAAGCCTTATCCATGTGAGAAATTGCAAGAAACTGAAGATCTCGTACAACGCTTTGTAGTACTCCCTTCACAGAACAGCGCAAACTGGCTCTAATCAGAATAGAAAGAGTGGGAGGCCCCGGTGCACAACTGAGCAAGTGGACCAGTACATTAGAGTGTCTAGTGTGAGATACAGATGCCTCACAAGGCCTCAACTGGCAGCTTCATTAAATAGTAACCGCAAAACACCAGTCTCAACGTCAACAGTGAATAGGCGACTCTGGGATACTGGCCTTCTAGGCAAAGTATGAGCTTTCAGGGAGCTGCCATTTGTTGGACTATTTGAGAAGAGTTGGGTTGAAGCATTAGGTTGCAACGAGCAGGACAAACTGAATTCCTTTCATGGAGGACTGGCTTGAATTTCATCATGAGCAAAAGCGATTGGTTTTCTAGCTAAAGTTGCAAAGGGTCCATTTAATAGAGACTCTTTGATCAAAGGGTGTGGTAGTAACAGCATGAACAGTGGCATCTACTGGTCAAAATCTGGTACTTTTTACACTAATTTATGGGGAAATGCAAGCGACTTCAATGGCTAATTTCTCTGAAACCCCCCCCCATCAAATTCACTGAGAATGCGTTTTAACCAATGGCATTCAGGATTTTGTATAATGAGTATTATATTAATCCTATAAATGGCCAATCCATTAGCTTCATTTCTCAGAGTTCAATTAATCTTTCAACAAAGTAACATATGTTTCTAACTACAGAAAAGATTTCAGAACAATTTAAGATGGTGGGTGTCAATCCTTTTTTAGATGGAACAACTCCGATGTCATTCGGAAATGGGATTTCTTTTTCCTCTCCTCTCCCCCTTTCCTCGCCTCCTCCAGAGCGTTGGCAGGGAGAGGGAATAGAACAACAGAGGAGAAGGGGAAACTGGCAGCCTGTGTATTTCCTACATGCACAGTGTGTTATTCTGAAGTAGGAGACCATGTGCAACAGTTTAAGTGCTGGACCGGACCAGGCTGCACACACCCCAGGTCAGGGTTCTAGTCCCCCAGCTCTGATCCATGGGAGGCTGCCCTAATATGGACATCATACAGGGAGATGTGTTGGAGAGGACGGGGACTGTTGTCTAAGGCAGGGTTTCCCAAACTCGGTCCTGTGCCCCCCCGGGTGCACATTTTGGTTTTTCCATAGCACTACACAGCTGATTAAAATAATCAAAGTTTGATGATGAGTAGGTTATTTGAATCAGCTGTGTTCTGCTCGGGAAAAAAAAAAACATGCACCCAGGGAGGGCCCCAGGACCGGGTTTGGGAAACCCTGATCTAAGGTACAACATGGAGACCATGACTGATAAGCAGTATCATGGAATGATATCCCAACTACTGTGGATTAAAATGTATGCCTCTTTTGGGGTTGATTTTTGAGAATTTATGTTCATTTTGGGTTGCCACTATATGTGTACGTTTTGGATATTTTTGGGATTGGCCTACTGCCTGATATTTGCTTGTTACCTTAATATGTTTGTATTTTCGTGTTGATTCACGTCGTCCACGATGATATGCGTGTTTAGGATGTGTGTTGATGTAAATGGAGTCCTCCATTAGGACATTTTAGCAAGTTTTCACATTAATGATTTAAAAAATGATGCCAAGAAATCAAAAATTATATTTTACTTCATTTCAGCCATCCCAGCATTCAACACCTATAGCACTATCAGTGTTACTTATTAATAGGGTGGGTTATCAAACCCCCTGATTAATTACTATCTAAAGCAGCCAAGCCTGGCTTGATGAAAGGACTGTACAGATTTAGAACTTCATCCACCAGGCTGTTGGGGAGCTCCCAATAGCAGTCCAAATATACAGAGGTATTCTCAAACAAGCTGGCCTTGCCAACTACAACACTCATATTTATTTATTTATCTGGATTTCCTGTATACTTGTTGGGACTAGGAGCTGGGGGGGGGGGGCAGAGCCGTTGTGTATCTGACAGACAGACAGACAGACAGACAGACAGACAGACAGACAGACAGACAGACAGACAGACAAAGAGAGAGACAGAGAGAGAGAGAGAGAGATTGTGTGTGTGTGTGTGTGTCAGGTAGGTAGGTAGGTAGGTAGGTAGGTAGGTAGGTAGGTAGGTAGGTCGTTTGTTCGTTCGTTCGTTCGTGCCCTGGCTGTGGAGTGTTGCATTAAGACTGGGGCTTATTTTTTTCTGCTTGGTCTCATAATGAGACTGCTCTGTTTCGTCTCCCTCCCCCCACCCCTTCCTCCTTCCATCCTGATGGTGGACCTGGCAGCTGCCCCTCAGCCCAGGAATGCAGCACCAGAGCTGGCGAGAGTGGGGCGGGGCTTGGCTAGGCTCTGTGATGTGTGAAAAGCCAACATGCTGTGTATGTGCAGGTGTTTTTGTGTATCCATGGCCTGTGTACGTCTGTCTGTGTCTGTCTGTACAAGTGGGTGTCTGTGTCTGTCTATATGTGTTTCTTTATGTGTGTGTGTCTCTGTGCCCGTCCGAGCGATGTGCGAGCCATACATGTTTGTGTATGTTTGTGTATGTTTGCATGTGTGCGTGCCTGTGTGATTATCAGGGGGAAGGAAGTTGACAAGTTTTTCTGATTACATACAGGAATAAGGGGGCAATTCTGTACACTGTGTGAAGGTTAGCTGTCTCTGTCCCTCAATTTCTCCCTTTTCCATTGATAATCATCTTCCTTGATGGATGGTCTGCTGCCTGTAATCTTTCCTGTAGAGTGAGATGATGGTTGAATTCTTACTTGAGGAGATCTTTATTCAAACTTTGTACAAAGTATACTGTCTGTAGGTACTGTCCTTGTGGTTCACAATGTGTTGTACTTTGGGTTGTTGCCTGGGATGTCTCATTCAACCCAGTAGGATTGCATTTGACATGAAAATACTTAATTTGTGCATGTATTTAAGCCACACTGTTTTACAGATGGTCTCAATATGATGTATCTTCATGATCTCGATTCCTACAATTTTGATAGCAAAGATGATACGCACTGCCATTTGAGTTTGGGTAAAATCTATGAAAGGCCCTTTCTTAATAGCCCAATAAATCAAGCAATGTTTGAAAATGGGTAGTAAGTCACTGATCATTTGAAAGGACAGTAGTACAAATAAATTCCTTCCATAAAACCCCCATAGTCTGCTGCATTATCGGGCTAAATTAGCATTGATTGACAGTAAATTGGTAATTGTTTGAATAGAGAGCCGTTTCTATATATAGAACAAGAATTTTCCTTTACCATAGAAAATTCCATGACCAGCTATAGTCTCTTCCATCTTCAATCCATCATCTGCAGGGGAAGAATTTGAAGTTCATTATTTGCGTAAACTTCCCCGTGTCCAAAATAGATACTGGTCTCGCATAACGGAGCTTCATAAAAGAGCCTCCCGAATTTTACAGGGGATCTTTTTTTGACCAGAAGTTTCTCTCTCTTTCTTTTGTTGTTTATTTTTTACTTTATTTTCTCAATGTATCCGCTATCATTCATTACAAACCTCAAAAACGTTTGAACATCGGCAGTTACTTACAGTACTTCAATTCCAGCTTCAACTTTGAATTATTTGCTGTGGGTTCTTTCTGTAATTCCGACCCAATTTTTGGGCTACCCAAGAGGAGAAATTACGACGTTACAGAGGCAAGAGAGGGGGGATCCGGGTGAGATTAAGGCGAAGGGAGAACCGGCCACCTCTTTTCTCTATTCTACTGGCCAATCACTTGATAATAAGATGGAACAAGGTCACGCCAAATAACAATAGGCAATAAATACTGACCTACCCAAAACAGGACACCAAAACAGTCCAACAAAGAAACAAACGCAACCATCCACACACAGAACAGAAAATAAACCTGCACAAAATCAGGCGGGCATAAACGGCTTAAATAGCCCTGAACAAACCCCAAAACGAGATACAGGTGAAGCCAATAAAGACATCAGAACAGGAACAGAACAGAAAAGGAAAATGGAATCGGTGGCAGCTAGTAGACCGGTGATGATGACCGCCGAGCACCGCCCGAAAAGGAAGAGGAGCCACCGTAGGTCGTGACAATGTGCCATTGAAACACAGGAGTGATGGTTGATTATAAGGGGCCTCTGTATGCTTATGTAGATATTTCAGCTGTAATCGCAGCAAAAGGTGGCGCTACAAAGTATTAACTTAAGGGGGCTGAATAATTTTGCAAGCCCAATTTTTCAGTTTTTGATTTGTTAAAAAAGTTTGAAATATCCAATAAATGTCGTTCCACTTCATGATTGTGTCCCACTTGTTGTTGATTCTTCACAAAAAAATACAGTTTTATATCTTTATGTTTGAAGCCTGAAATGTGGCAAAAGGTCGCAAAGTTCAAGGGGGCCGAATACTTCGCAAGGCACTGTATATACACATATATACATACACATACCTATATAGACATACATACTTTTTTAAAGAATATACCTTTATTATTATTCCCCACAAACCCTTCCGCCGATCCCCCAATTGGAGTAAACTAATAAACACTTCTGCTTCTACCTTCAATCCATACATCTTATACATACTCTACAGACACAGTCTACTTTACAATAGTTCTCTCTTGTTTGTTCTTAGTCATTCCTCTATTTCTGATGTCCATCCAGTTTGATGATTTCTATTTGTAACTATACTATTTCACGAAAGTTCCGAACCTATATACATTTTACAGATCCCGTATGTTTTACATTGTTTATCTTGTTATTAGTCCCACCCTTCAGCTCCATTCAACCCCTCCCATCTGTCTCTCAACATCATCCATTTCGGATTTCTACTTGCCATATATTTTCAAATGTGCTGTGATGCTTCACAAAATAATTGAACCTTTCTATTCTCATAGCTTCTACAGATTGTAAATTAAAAATAAACATTTTTGCTAAAATAATTCTTATATTATTGATTGATTGACTATGGCTTTTCAAATCACCCAGTATTGCTATCTGTAGTGTTAGTTATAGGCAAATGTTGCAATTCTTCAGCCATTCCTGGACCTGTGACCAAAAATGAGCTACATCTGGACAATACCAAAATAAATGATCTAATGACTCTGCCCCCTCACAGCAGAATCTGCAGAGCTGGGAAGATTGTATCCCCCATATATATAACATTCTATTAGTTGCAAGAATTTTGTATAGTAATTTATATTGAAAAATGTGAAGTTTTGAATCCGGCGTTGTTTTGCGTATCAATTCATAAACCATGTGCCATGGAATGGATACATCGAAAATCTCTTCCCAACTATTTTGCAATTTATATGGCACAGCTGTCAGTTTTTTGGTCCTTAAACGAAATTGGTATATGTTTTTATTTATCACACTTTTCTTTAACCATTTATGTTCTTTAATACAGGGCCGACATACAAGTTCCTTACTTTTTTCCCCTTCTACTTGCCTCTTCCATTTTTGTGGTAATGCTGCAATTAATTGGTTGTAATTTTGGGTAGAGCAGACATTTCCATATGTCTGTGTTAGCTGCATGTGCGACATAACTCCATCAGTCCTATTTATGATATCATTCACTAAATTTATACCTTTTTAAAACATTTCTTTGATAAATACAGTTTTTTTAATCAATTAGTATATTTGAATTTAACCACAAAATTTGTTGTACTATTTATTCCGTCCTTTCAAGTCTATTAAACTGAAATTGCAACCAACTTTCTAAGGCTTGTTTAAAAAAGAAAGATATTTTGGAGATGATTTCCTTTTCAAACAATCGAAAGTGAGCAGGTTGTGATCTGAATGAAGGGAAAAGGCCCTTCCTGAATATAGGATGAGACATTCTTTCACATTGACTAGAGAACCAGTTTGGATTTAAGTATAACTTTTGTATGACTGATGCCTTTAGTGAGAGGTCTAATGCTTTAATATTTAATCATTTCTGCCCAC
This sequence comes from Oncorhynchus masou masou, assembly GCF_036934945.1. Taxonomy (NCBI): domain Eukaryota; kingdom Metazoa; phylum Chordata; class Actinopteri; order Salmoniformes; family Salmonidae; genus Oncorhynchus; species Oncorhynchus masou. The sequence goes on along the minus strand of NC_088233.1, from coordinate 23,197,888 downwards.
CGAATATATTATGTAAATAGGCCCTTTTAATTTGATCTGGTTTGCCGATCCAAATAAAATTGAATATTTTTTGTTCATATAATTTAAAAAGCAGGTCACTAGGTGTAGGCAAAACCATAGGCAATTAGGTAAACTGTGATATAACCTTTGTTTAACTAGGCAAGTAAGTTAAGAACAGTGGGTTAACTGCCTGTTCAGGGGCAGTACAACAGATTCATACCTTTTCAGCTAAGGGGTTTGAACTTGCAACCTTCCGGTTACTAGTCCAACGCTCTAACCACTAGGCTACCCTGCCGCCCCCTTAACTAAGGAGTTAATCAGGGTGATTGTTCCACAAATAGACAGGTATTTTCCTTTCCGTGGTAGCAAGATATTATCTATTTTTGCTAACTTTCTATAAACATTTATTGGAGTGAGATCATTTCTTTCTTTTGGGATTTATATACCGAGTATGTCTACTTCTCCGTCAGACCATTGAATTGGTAAACTATATGGTAATGTAAAATGGTATTACATTTTTATTGATTACTGCATTGTTGGGGTCAGAACTTGCATTAAAGGCATTTCATTGTACTTGTCATGTGACATTCACTTTTTAATATAATATTTTGACACAAACATGATTCTATCATGGCTGACGTTACACCCGGGAGATGGCAGGAATGGGGGAATGTTAACAGAATGATTTTCCTTGCTGAAAGACACGTCCAACTTTGCCCACGTACCCTCTGGGTGTGTGTTAAGGGAACCCAACCCATACTGTCAGTCTCACTCTCTGCATGTGGAGCTGTACTCAACACACACACTCAGCTCTCAAGATGAGATGATGTCTCATTCACATAAAGAAACAAGAGGCTAGCTTCAACAAGATAACTGTCCAAAACCTGCATTAGCAATGTTGGAATTATGAATGTTTGTTTACACAAATCCTGGCCACACTACCTGATGTCTTATTCTGAAAAATGAAAGTAGGTCTATTCATCGAAATGGAATACGGCCTTCGGAAAGTATTCAGCACCTCGACGTTTTCCACATTTTGTTACTTTACAGCCTTTTTCTAAAGTGCATTCAAATTGTTTTTTCCTCTCATAAATCTACACGCAATACCCCATAATGACAATGCAAAAGCAAGTTCTATACATGTTGTCTAATTTATTAAAAATCAAATAAATAAATAAATATTACATTTAAATAAGTATTCAGACCCTTTACTCAGTACTTTGTTGCAGCACCTTTGGCAGCGATTACAGTATCATGTCTTCTTGGGTATGACGCTACAAGCTTGGCACACCTGTATTTGTGGAGTTTCTCCCATTCTTCTTGGGTATGACACTACAAGCTTGGCACACCTGTATTTGTGGAGTTTCTCCCATTCTTCTTGGGTATGACACTACAAGCTTGGCACACCTGTATTTGTGGAGTTTCTCCCATTCTTCTTGGGTATGACACTACAAGCTTGGCACACCTGATTTGTGGAGTTTCTCCAAGTCTTCATGGGTATGACACTACAAGCTTGGCACACCTGTATTTGTGGAGTTTATCCAATTCTTCTTGGGTATGACACTACAAGCTTGGCACACCTGTATTTGTGGAGTTTCTCCAATTCTTCTTGGGTATGACACTACAAGCTTGGCACACCTGTATTTGTGGAGTTTCTCCAATTCTTCTTGGGTATGACACTACAAGCTTGGCACACCTGATTTGTGGAGTTTCTCCAAGTCTTCTTGGGTATGACACTACAAGCTTGGCACACCTGTATTTGTGGAGTTTCTCCAATTCTTCTTGGGTATGACACTACAAGCTTGGCACACCTGTATTTATGGAGTTTCTCCCATTCTTCTTGGGTATGACACTACAAGCTTGGCACACCTGTATTTGTGGAGTTTCTCCCATTCTTCTTGGGTATGACACTACAAGCTTGGCACACCTGTATTTGGGAATTTCTCCAATCCTTCTTGGGTATGACACTACAAGCTTGGCACACCTGTATTTGGGAATTTCTCCAATTCTTCTTGGGTATGACACTACAAGCTTGGCACACCTGTATTTGTGGAGTTTCTCCCATTCTTCTTGGGTATAACACAACAAGCTTGGCACACCTGTATTTGTGGAGTTTCTCCAATCCTTCTTGGGTATGACGCTACAAGCTTGGCACACCTGTATTTGTGGAGTTTCTCCCATTCTTCTTGGGTATGACACTACAAGCTTGGCACACCTGATTTGTGGAGTTTCTCCAAGTCTTCTTGGGTATGACACTACAAGCTTGGCACACCTGTATTTGGGGATTTTCTCCCATTCTTCTTGGGTATGACACTACAAGTTTGGCACACCTGTATTTGGAGATTTTCTCCAATCCTTCTTGGGTATGACACTACAAGCTTGGCACACCTGTATTTGTGGAGTTTCTCCAAGTCTTCTTGGGTATGACACTACAAGCTTGGCACACCTGTATTTGTGGAGTTTCTCCAATTCTTCTTGGGTATGACACTACAAGCTTGGCACACCTGTATTTGTGGAGTTTCTCCCATTCTTCTTGGGTATAACACAACAAGCTTGGCACACCTGTATTTGTGGAGTTTCTCCAATCCTTCTTGGGTATGACGCTACAAGCTTGGCACACCTGTATTTGTGGAGTTTCTCCAAGTCTTCTTGGGTATGACACTACAAGCTTGGCACACCTGTATTTGGGGATTTTCTCCCATTCTTCTTGGGTATGACACTACAAGCTTGGCACACCTGTATTTGTGGAGTTTCTCCAATTCTTCTTGGGTATGACACTACAAGCTTGGCACACCTGTATTTGTGGAGTTTCTCCAAGTCTTCTTGGGTATGACACTACAAGCTTTGCACACCTGTATTTGTGGAGTTTCTCCAAGTCTTCTTGGGTATGACACTACAAGCTTGGCACACCTGTATTTGTGGAGTTTCTCCAAGTCTTCTTGGGTATGACACTACAAGCTTGGCACACCTGTATTTGGGGATTTTCTCCCATTCTTCTTGGGTATGACACTACAAGCTTGGCACACCTGTACTTGGGGATTTTCTCCCATTCTTCTTGGGTATGACACTACAAGTTTGGCACACCTGTACTTGGGGATTTTCTCCCATTCTTCTTGGGTATGACACTACATGTTTGGCACACCTGTATTTGGGGATTTTCTCCAATCCTTCTTGAGTATGACACTACAAGCTTGGCACACCTGTATTTGTGGAGTTTCTCCAATCCTTCTTGGGTATAACACAACAAGCTTGGCACACCTGTATTTGTGGAGTTTCTCCAAGTCTTCTTGGGTATGACACTACAAGCTTGGCGCACCTGTATTTGTGGAGTTTCTCCAAGTCTTCTTGGGTATGACACTACAAGCTTGGCGCACCTGTATTTGTGGAGTTTATCCAATTCTTCTTGGGTATGACACTACAAGCTTGGCACACCTGTATTTGTGGAGTTTCTCCAATTCTTCTTGGGTATGACACTACAAGCTTGGCACACCTGTATTTGTGGAGTTTCTCCAATTCTTCTTGGGTATGACACTACAAGCTTGGCACACCTGATTTGTGGAGTTTCTCCAAGTCTTCTTGGGTATGACACTACAAGCTTGGCACACCTGTATTTGTGGAGTTTCTCCAATTCTTCTTGGGTATGACACTACAAGCTTGGCACACCTGTATTTATGGAGTTTCTCCCATTCTTCTTGGGTATGACACTACAAGTTTGGCACACCTGTATTTGGTGATTTTCTCCAATTCTTCTTGGGTATGACACTACAAGCTTGGCGCACCTGTATTTGGGGATTTTCTCCAATTCTTCTTGGGTATGACACTACAAGCTTGGCACATCTGTATTTGTGGAGTTTCTCCAAGTCTTCTTGGGTATGACACTAAAAGCTTGGCACACCTGTATTTCTGTAGTTTCTCCAAGTCTTCTTGGGTATGACACTACAAGCTTGGCACACCTGTATTTGTGGAGTTTCTCCCATTCTTCTTGGGTATGACACTACAAGCTTGGCACACCTGTATTTGTGGAGTTTCTCCCATTCTTCTTGGGTATGACACTACAAGCTTGGCACACCTGTATTTGTGGATTTTCTCCAATTCTTCTTGAGTATGACACTACAAGCTTGTCACACCTGTATTTGGGAATTTTCTCCCATTCTTCTCTGCAGATTATCTCAAGCTCTGTCAGGTTGGATGGAGAGCATTCCTGCACAGCTATTTTCAGGACTCTCCAGAGATGTTCAGTCGTGTTAAAGGCTGGGCTCTGGCTGGGCCACTCAAAGACATCCAGAGATTTGTCCTGAAGCCACTCCTGCATCGTCTTGGCTGTGTGCTTAGGATCGTTTTCCTGTTGGAAGGTTAAACTTCGCCCCAGTCTGAGGTCCTGAGCGCTCTGGAGCAGGTTTTCATCAAGTATCACTCTGTACTTTGCTCCGTTCATAATTCCCTCGATCCTGACTAGTCTCCCTGTCCCTGCTGCTGAAAACATCCCCACAGTGTCATGCTGCCACCACCATGCTTCACCATTGGGATGGTGCAATATTTCCTCCAGACGTGACGCTTGGCATTCAGGCCAAAGTGTTTAATCTTGGTTTCATCAGACCAGAGAATCTTGTTTCTCATGGTCTGAGAGTCGTTTAGAAGCCTTTTGGCAAACTCCAAGCAGGCTGTCATGTGCCTTTTACTGAGGAGTGACTTCTGTCTGGTCACTCTACCATAAAGGACTGATTGGTGGAGTGTTGCAGAGATGAATGTCCTCCTGGAAGGTTCTCCCATCTCCACAGAGGAACTCTGGAGCTTTGTCAGAGAGACCATCGGTTTCTTGATCACCTCCTTGACCATGGCGCTTTTCGCCCAATTGCTCAGTTTGGCCGGATGACCAGCTCTCAGAAGAGCTTTGGTGGTTCCAAACTTCTTCCATTTAGAATGATGGAGTCCACTGTGTTCTTGCGGCCCTTCAATGCTGCCAACATTTTTTGGTACTCTTCCCCACATCTGTGCCTTGACACAATCCTGTCTCGGTGCTCTACGGACAAATCCTTCGACCTCATGGCTTGGTTTTTGCTCTGAAATGCACTGTCAAATGTGGGACCTTATATAGACAGGTGTGTGCCTTACCAAATCATGTCCAGTCAATTGAATTTACCACAGGTGGACTCCAATCAAGTTGTAGAAACATCTCAAGGATGATTAATGGAAACAGGATGAACCTGAGCTCAATTTCGAATCTCATCGAAAAGGGTCTGAATACTTGTAAATAAGGAATTTCTGTTTTTAAATTTTTCATGAATTTGCAAACATGCTTTGTCATTATGGGGTATTGTGTGTAGATTTGAGATTTAAAAAAAATCTATTTTTGAATAAGTCTGTAACGTAACAAAATGTGGAAAAAGGGAAGGGCTCTGAATTCTTTCAAAATGGAAGGTAACTAGTAGTACTGATCCTGATTCAAGTTCTAATCATACGCCTGCTGTCTGTTGGTACCTGAGGGCAGTCTTATGAACTGTGCCTGAATCTACTTTCTCAGATGTTTTATCAAGGCCTAGATATGTAAAGCTTACCTCTCCTCTCCTCCCTAATTTTGTGCGAAGGAATTTTTGGCCAGATGAGTGAGTTCATCATGATGAGATTCCCCAGGTGGGTTTAATCAAATCTCCTCATCATGAATGTTTAACTACTAACTATGTTCCCTCAGGTGTTACCCAATCCACAACCCAGTCTTAGACCATCATAATGTATTCAGAATATGCAGACTGACTCTGGCTAATGTGTTCTGAACGGCAAAACTGACTGTGCACTGGTCTGTTCCGTTCCATCATCACCGTGACCTGACACAGCAGAACGGAGGGGTTGTTAAGGGTCACATGTTGATGATCCATAGACTTTGGTTCATTATACACATTTTATATATTACATTTTTCCCTCCACATTTGGGTTTCAGTTTGGTTGCTTTATCTCTTGATGTCTCCCTCCCCTTTTCTCGGTCTGTCTTTCAGTCTCTCTCTTGCTGCCTCTCTCCTCTCTCTCGCTGCCTCTCTCCTCTCTCCTGCTGCCTCTCTTCTCTCTCTTGCTGCCTCTCTCCTCTCTCTTGCTGCCTCTCTTCTCTCTCTTGCTGCCTCTCTCCTCTCTCTTGCTGCCTCTCCCCTCTCTCTTGCTGCCTCTCTCTTGCTTCCTCTCTTGCTGCCTCTCTCCTCTCTCTTGCTAACTCTCTCCTCTCTCTTGCTGCCTCTCTTCTCTCTCTTGCTGCCTCTCTCCTCTATGTTGCTGCCTCTCTCCTTTCTCTTGCTGCCTATCTCTTGCTGCCTCTCTCCTCTCTCTTGCTGCCTCTATATGTTTCTGCCTCTCTTATCTATGTTGCTGCCTTTCTTCTTTCTCTTGCTGCCTCTCTTATCTCTCTTGCTGCCTCTCTCCTCTCTCTTGCTGCCTCTCTCATCTCTCTTGCTGCCTCTCTCCTCTCTCTTGCTGCCTCTTCTCTCTCTTGCTGCCGCTCTCCTCTCTCTTGCTGCCTCACTTCTCTTTCTTGCTGCCTCTCTCTTGCTGCCTCTCTCCTCTCTCTTGCTGCCTCTCTTCTCTCTCTTGCTGCCTCACTTCTCTATGTTGCTGCCTCTCTCCTCTATGTTGCTGCCTCTCTCCTCTCTCTTGCTGCCTCTCTCTTGCTGCCTCTCTATGTTTTTGCCTCTCGTCTCTATGTTGCTGCCTCTCTTCTTTCTCTTACTGCCTCTTCTTTCTCTTGCTGCCTCTCTCTTGTTATCTCTCTTCTCTCTCTTGCTACCTCTCTTCTCTATGTTGCTGCCGCTCTCCTCTATGTTGCTGCCTCTCTCTCTCCTCTCTCTTGCTGCCTCTCTTCTCTATGTTGCTGCCTCTCTTCTTTCTCTTGCTGCCTCTCTTCTCGCTCTTGCTGCCTCTCTCCTCTATGTTGCTGTGTCTCTTCTCTCTCTTGCTGCCTCTCTCCTCTCTTGCTACCTCTCTTCTCTCTCTTGCTGCCTCTCTCCTTCTCTTTCTCTCTGCCTCTCTCCTCTCTCTTACTGCCTCTCTTCTCTATGTTGCTGCCTCTCTTCTCTCTCTTGCTGCCTCAATCCTCTCTTGCTGCCTCTCCTCTCTCTTGCTGCCTCTCTTCTCTCTCTTTCTGCCTCTCTCCTCTATGTTGCTGCCTCTCTCCTCTCTTACTGCCTCTCTCCTCTCTCTTGCTGCCTCTCTCCTCTATGTTGCTGCCTCTCTCCTCTTTTGCTGCCTCTCTTCCCTCTCTTGCTGCCTCTCTCTCTCTTCTCTCTCTTGCTGCCTCTCTTCTCTATGTTGCTGCCTCTCTCCTCTCTCTTGCTGCCTCTCTCCTCTCTCTTACTGCATCTCTCTCTTCTCTCTATTGCTGGCTATCTTTCCTATGTTGCTGCCGCTCTCCTCTATGTTGCTACCTCTCTCTCTTGCTGCCTCTCTCCTGTCTCTTGCTGCCTCTCTCTCTTCTTTATCTTGCTGCCTCTATCCTCTCTCTTGCTGCCTCTCTCCTCTCTTGCTGCCTCTCTCCTTCTCTTTCTCTCTGCCTCTCTCCTCTCTCTTTCTGCCTCTCTTCTCTATGTTGCTGCCTCTCTCCTCTCTCTTGCTGCCTCTCTCCTCTCTCTTACTGCATCTCTCTCTTCTCTCTCTTGCTGGCTATCTTCCCTATGTTGCTGACGCTCTCCTCTATGTTGCTACCCCTCTCTCTTGCTGCCTCTCTCCTCTCTTGCTGACTCTCTCCTCTCTCTTACTGCCTCTCTCCTCTCTCTTGCTGGCTATCTTTCCTATGTTGCTGCTGCTCTCCTCTATGTTGCTACCTCTCTCTCTTGCTGCCTCTCTCCTGTCTCTTGCTGCCTCTCTCTCTTCTTTATCTCGCTGCCTCTCCTCTCTTTCTGCCTCTCTTCTTTCTCTTGCTGCCTCTATCCTCTCTCTTGCTGCCTCTCTCCTCTCTTGCTGCCTCTCTCCTTCTCTTTCTCTCTGCCTCTCTCCTCTCTCTTGCTGCCTCTCTCCTCTATGTTAATGCCTCTCTCCTCTCTTGCTGCCTCTCTTCTCTCTCTTGCTGCCTCTCCTCTCTCTTGCTGCCTCTCTCTCTCTTCTCTCTCTTGCTGCCTCTCTTCTCTATGTTGCTGCCTCTCTCCTCTCTCTTGCTGCCTCTCTCCTCTATGTTGCTGCCTCTCTTCTCTCTCTTGCTGCCTCTCTCCTCTCTTGCTGCCTCTCTTCTCTCTCTTGCTGCCTCTCTCCTCTCTTGCTGCATCTATCCTCCTTCTTGCTGCCTCTCTCCTCTCTCTTGCTGCCTCTTTCCTCTCTCTTGCTGCCTCTCTCCTCTGTCTTGCTGCCTCTCTTCTCTCTCTTGCTGCCTCTCTTCTCTTTCTTGCTGCCTCTTGTCTCTCTTGCCACCTCTTTCCTCTCTCTTGCTGCCTCTCTCCTCTCTCTTGCTGCCTCTCTTCTCTCTCTTGCTGCCTCTCTTCTCTCACTTGCTGCCTCGCTTCTCTCTCTTGCTGCCTCTCTCCTCTATGTTGCTGCCTCTCTTCTCTCTCTTGCTGCCTCTCTCCTCTCTTGCTGCCTCTCTTCTCTCTCTTGCTGCCTCTCTCTTCTCTTGCTGCATCTCTCCTCCTTCTTGCTGCCTCTCTCCTCTCTCTTGCTGCCTCTTTCCTCTCTCTTGCTGCCTCTCTCCTCTGTCTTGCTGGCTCTCTTCTGTCTCTTGCTGCCTCTCTTCTCTTTCTTGCTGCCTCTTGTCTCTCTTGCCACCTCTTTCCTCTCTCTTGCTGCCTCTCTCCTCTCTCTAGCTGCCTCTCTTCTCTCTCTTGCTGCCTCTCTTCTCTCACTTTCTGCCTCGCTTCTCTCTCTTGCTGCCTCTCTCCTCTCTCTTGCCACCTCTGTCCTCTCTCTTGCTGCGTGTCTCCTCTCTCTTGCTGCCTCTCTCCTCTCTCTTGCCGCCTCTCTCCTCTCTCTTGCCGCCTCTCTCCTCTCTCTTGCTGCGTGTCTCATCTCTCTTGCTGCCTCTCTCCTGTCTTGCTGTCTCTTTTGTCTTTCTTGCCGCCTCTCTCCTCTCTCTTGCCGCCTCTCTCCTCTCTCTTGCTGCGTGTCTCATCTCTCTTGCTGCCTCTCTCCTGTCTTGCTGTCTCTTTTGTCTTTCTTGCTGCCTCTCTTCTTTCTCTTTCCGCCTCTCCTCTCTCTCTCGCCACTTCTCCGCTCTCTCTCGTCTCCTCTCTCTTGCTGCCTCTCTCCTCTCTCTTGCTGCCTCTTTCCTGTCTTGCTGCCTCTTTTCTCTTTGTTGCTGCCTCTCTTCTTTCTCTTTCCGCCTTTCCTCTCTCTCTCGCCGCCTCTCCTCTCTCTCTCGCCGCCTCTACTTTCTCTCTCGCCGCCGCTCTCCTCTCTCTCGCTGCCTCTCTCCTCTCTCTTGCTACCTCTCCTCTCTCTTGCTGCCTCTCTCCTCTCTCTTGCTGCCTCAACTTCTCTCTCTTGCTGCCTCTCTCCTCTCTCTTGCCGCCTCTCCTCTCTCTCTCGCCGCCTCTCCTCTCTCTTGCTGCCTCTCTCCTCTCTCTTGCCGCCTCTTCTCTCTCTCTCGCCGCCTCTCCTCTCTCTTGGCACCTCTCTCCTCTCTCTTGCTGCCTCTCTCCTCTCTCTTGCTGCCTGTCTCCTTTCTCTTGAATGCTGTGTCTTTCTCTATGTCACTCTCTGTCTCCCACTCTCGGAGCTTCGTTTTGTCTTGCTCACTCTCTCATTGTCTGTCTGTCTGTCTGTCTGTCTGTCTGTCTGTCTGTCTGTCTGTCTGTCTGTCTGTCTGTCTGTCTGTCCTCTCCCTTCCCTTTATGTGGATCATCCTCAAAGATGACAGTAATTATGTTCATATGAGCGTTTGGCTGGGCTGAACAGTAGCTGGTTTGTGTTATTGAATAATCACCAATCAACAACCCAAACTGTGACATGGGCAGTCATTACACCAGTATGCCAGGGAGAATGCTTGGCACAGCGGACAAACCTCTTCCAATCCACTTTTAACAGCAGCCCTCTGCTGTGAAAAGCAGCCCTCTTGTCTCAGCAGCCCTCTGAGACAAGACAGGAGAGCCACTGACAGTACAGGCCACACACACAAACACACAGGCCTAGCCGACTAAACTCAACTCCAGATGGGGAATAGTGAAATTTCAAATGCCCATCTCTAAGTGTAATTGCGGGCTATTCTTTTGGTGCTGAAATCAGCCGTTTTTCATTCAAATGTCGGAGCTCCACTCTGCCCATACTAGTTGCTGCTCAACTCCAGCATAAATCATAGAGTTGAGTTTAATCGGCTAATACAGGCCAAGACATGCACAGAGACAAGTGGAGAAAACACAGCGCGACATGTGGACTGCCTGTACCTGCCTCACACACACACGCTCGCTGCATGCATCATTTGAATATAATAGTGGTCTATTGAGGTTGAGATGAATAATGGACAGGGGGATTATGAGCTGACTGGAGCTGCTGAGTGTTGGTGGCTGTGTGTGTGTGTGTGTGTGTGTGTGTGTGTGTGTGTGTGTGTGTGTGTGTGTGTGTGTGTGTGTGTGTGTGTGTGTGTGTGTGTGTGTGTGTGTGTGTGTGTGTGTGTGTGTGTGTGTGTGTGTGTGTGTGGCATTCATCTGTGCTGTCAGTGCAGCCATCTATCTCTCATTAGTTTCCTGGAGCCCTGAGTGGGGCCCCTGGAGCATTCATTATACAGAGAGAGGACCTTCCGTGTGTCGGGTAACAGACAGAGGGCTTCAGTTATTACAGGGGCTGTTCCCTCTGGACTGGCTGGCTCTTCATCACTCCTTCCTCCACTAGACCAAATAGGGAATCCTGAGGACGAAGGGGCCTGCTGACCAAATTAGCTATTTGGGTTGGTTGGTGGAAACCCCCCCCCCCCTCCCACACACACACATTCCATACCACAAAAGGAGGGACTTGAAGAATGAGAGAAGATTTTAATGACACGCTTCGCAGGCTCTCGTTTCCTGCCACCCGACGGCAGGAGCTGTCTGTTACTGTGACAGACGGCTCCATTTTACAAATACTGTTTCATATCAGGCCTGAGAAATGAGAGAATGACAGCGCCTGTTACCACGTGATGGATGCACCTCTTTCAATAGACCATCAAGGGAAGGATGAGGTCGCCACCGTAGCAGTACTTTCTCTTTTCTCCTTCCCTCCTTCCTTCCTTACTTCCCCCCAGGGCTTTCAAATTAAACTTCTTCTAATTAAAAATGTGACAACGTAGATCTTATGAAAAATGTTGAGGGAAGTTTGCTTTTGATCTTTGTTCTTTGGTTGTGGAGTGAATATGGCCTTTTCATTTGGACAGGCAGGGCACTGAGCAGGGGGAGGGTGAAAAAGGGGGCATCCAGATTCTATTTTAATCCATCAAATGGACAGGTGAAGTTATAAAACCGTTTTAAAGGCCAATATTATTAGCAATCAAATCAAAAATCGAATCAGATTTTACTTGTCACATGTGCCGAATACAACTGGTATAGACTTTAAAAAATACAAATACAACTGTCTAGACTTTACTTTGAAATGCTCCCAGTACCAAGTATCCACTCACACCTAGGGGTCTGTACTTATTTATTTCACATTTCCTATTTTCAGGGCCCTAACTACATTACTTTCACCAGCTGACATAAGAGTAGATATCATCTCATAGAGACGCCTGCTGTGTTTGGGTTCTGGTGATGCAATAACAAAGAGTCGGTCAGTGGCTTTGATGTCGCAGATTGTGATCTCGATCCACAAACTGAATTTAATTAGGTAATTCTGATTGTTTATTACATAAAGCACCCAATTCCTTTAGATGTTTTTTACTCTCTGTAAATGGCCATTGCTCTGTAGATGGCTGATATGATTAAGGATAGTTAACTAAACGCGGAGTCTGCTGCCAGACCGTACTGAGGCCTGTTGAGGAGGAATGAGTCAGAGCTGGAGAGAGGGAGGTAGGTAGGGGGGGAGAGAAAGAAAGAAGAAGAGGATAGGGGGGCCATCCCTGTCCCCGTCGTACCGCACAATAGTCTTTTTCTATACATTTCTTAACAATATTCTGAGTTTTATTCTACTGTGGGTCTGAGTTAATGTGAATGAATAGGCTGCTGATTGCAAAAGGGCGGCAGGGTGGCCTAGTGGTTAGAGCGTTGGACAAGGTACAAATCTGTCGTTCTGCCCCTGAACAGGCAGTTAACCCACTGTTCCTAGGCCGTCATTGAAAATAAGAGTTTGTTCTTAACTGACTTGCCTAGTTAAATAAAGGTAAAATAAAAAAGTCTACTGAAGCAACAGACTACTGAGTAGCAAATAAGGACGATCTGTCCTCATTTCAAGGATGATGAGATGATTTAAACACGAGAGGAAAGTTTAGAAATCAGCTAAAGCTGGTTATTAAAGGGTGACATCAGTGTGGTAAAACCATAACTCTCTGGGATTGAAAACATTTTTCTGGATCTATGTGTGCTTTTCTAGTGGTTACTTAAAGTGTGACAAATAGCAGAGCTCTGCTTGTCCTCTAGAGAAACCGCTGTGGGTCTGTATCGCACAATGTTTATTTTAATTTTCATTCATCAGACTCCACTGTGGAAATTGTGCACTAGGATTGTTGAACTATAGTGATATTAAATGTATAGGTTTATATACGTTCAAAGTTCTGTTTGAGTAGAAAAGCAGTTGTGAGGGGTGATAATTATTTTGTGTGTGTGTGTGTTTGAGTGTGTGTGTGTTTGAGTGTGAGTGTGCTGGTTTGTAGGTGTTGTGTGCATCTCTGTGTGTGTGTGTTTGTTAGTTTATCATGCATGCTGTTGGCAGTAATGCATCTTGGTGTGTGTTTATGGCTAGGTTTGTGTCTGTTGATGTGTCTCCCTGTCTCCGTGTGCGTTTAACGCCAGTCTAAAGCTGGTGCTGAAACCAGCCTCAGTACGGGAAGACTAGAATTACTACTGCCATAACTCTCTCTCACTGTAGCTGAGGTATTTAACACCCCCAAAGTGTGGCTTGTTAATCAATGTGAAATCCTGACCTTGCAAAGACATCATAATCCATCCCTACATTTTCATAGGAGTAATTCAATTTCTCCAACCATCCATCACGTTTTATAGCCGAGTACATTCTATATTTTAATGGTAGATGATGTGTGTTGTTGTTCCTTGAGCTAACTCCAGGAGGTGATTATGAATTGTTGCTATTCTCTGTGTGTGTGTGTGTGTGTGTGTGTGTGTGTGTGTGTGTGTGTGTCAAGGTTTCTGGGCCTGGTTAAGCTCTCCCTGGAGTTCCAGTGTTGATGAGAGCTGAAGCCCTGCAGACATTAATGTGGGCACATTTATACTTACTTTAATGAAGTATTCATGCTAGGGGAACATGGAGAGCACAAACAATAAGAGTGTTTGTATCAGTATTGATATCAGCAGGCAAATCCCAGCTGTACGGGGAGGACGGAGGGAGATGTTGTCGAGTGCTAGGCTCCATCGACAGCCCAGACCGCCAGTATGTCTGCCTCTGTCGCCATGCCCAGAGCGGCTACGCTAGTTAGTTCGTTTCTGTGAACGAAGGATCTGCACCACGGGGACGCAATGGAGAGAGAAGAGAGGGAGGATTGGATGAGACGAGAGATATCCCAGTCCCAGGTCTGCTGATTGCTACCACATTGGGGATGGTTTGTGGGAGAGTGTACCCATGGATCATGGAGGCTGTGAGGTAGACTGCACTGGTCTGTCAGCTGGCTGGTTCAGCCCTGTGGCACTTCGCCCTCTGCCCCTCAGGCAGCCCCTGAGGCAAGGACATATCCCTCAAATAAAATAAAATAAAATGTGTCACATACACATGGTTAGCAGTTGTGAAGGCAGGTAGCCTAGAGGTTAGTGCGTTGGGCCAGTGACCGAAAGGTTGCGCGATCAAATCTCCAAGCTGATAAGGTTCAACACTGTCGTTCTGCCCCTGAACGAGGCAGTTAACCCACTGTTCCTAGGACGTCATTGTAAATAAGAATTTGTTCTTAACTGACTTGCCTAGTTACATTAAAAAATATTATAATAATGCGAGTGTAGCGAAATGCTTGTGCTTCTAATTAGTTCCGGAGCTCCCCAGGGGTGCGTTCTCAGTCTCCTCCTGTACTCCCTGTTCACCCACGACTGCATGGCCAGGCACGACTTCAACACCATCATTAAGTTTGCTGACGACACAACAGTGGTAGGCCTGATCACCGACAACGACGAGACAGCCTATAGGGAGGAGGTCAGAGACCTGGCCGGGTGGTGCCAGAATAACAACCTATCCCTAAACGTAACCAAGACTAAGGAGATGATTGTGGACTACAGGAAAAGGAGCACCGAGCACGTCCTCATTCTCATCGACAGGGCTGTAGTGGAGCAGGTTGAGAGCTTCAAATTCCTTGGTGTCCACATCAACAACAAACTAGATTGGTCCACACACACCAAGAAAGTTGTGAAGAGGGCACGACAAAGCCTATTCCCCCTCAGGAAACTAAAAAGATTTGGCATGAGTCCTGAGATCCTCAAAAGGTTCTACAGCTGCAACATCGAGAGCATCCTGACCGGTTGCATCACTGCCTGGTACGGCAATTCCTCAGCCTCCGACCGCAAGGCACTTCAGAGGGTAGTGCATACGGCCCAGTACATCACTGGGGCAAAGCTGTCTGCCATCCAGGACCTCTACACCAGGCGGTGTCAGAGGAAGGCCCTAAACATTGTCAAAGACCCCAAACACCCCAGTCATAGACTGTTCTCTCTACTACCGCAAGGCAAGCGGTACCGGAGTGCCAAGTCTCGGATAAAAAGGCTTCTCAACAGTTTTTACCCCCAAGCCATAAGACTCATAAACAGGTAACCAAATGGTTACCCGGACTATTTGCATTGTGTGCCCCCCAACCCCTCTTTTACGCTGCTGCTACTCTCTGTTTATCTTATATGCATATTCACTTTAACTATATATTCATGTACATACTACCTAATTTGGCCCGACCAACTAGTGCTCCCGCACATTGGCTAACCTGGCTGTCTTCATTGTGTCCCACCACCCGCCAACCCCTCTTTTTACACTACTGCTACTCTCTGTTCATCATATATGCATAGTCACTTTAACGATACCTACATGTACATACTACCTCAATAAACCTGACTAACAGGTGTCTGTATACAGCCTTGCTGCTCTTTTTTTCAAATGTCTTTTTACTGTTGTTTTATTTCTTTACTTACCGACACACACACCTTTTTTTCTGCACCATTGTTTAGAGCCTGTAAGTAAGCATTTCACTGTAAGGTCTACACCGGTTGTATTCGGCGCACGTGACAAATACACTTTGATTTGATTTGATTTTTAGTCAATGAACAGCATTCTTACATATTCCTCTGGCATTCCTCTGGTCCAGATGGTATAGCGCTGTGTGCAGTGTGATGGCGTTTGCATTGTCTGTGGACCTGTTGGGGCGGTATGCAAACTGAAGTTTGTCTAGGGTGGCAGATAAGGTGGAGGTGATATGATCCTTGACTAGTCTCTCAAAGCACTTCATGATGACAGAAGTGAGTGCTATGGGGCGAAAGTCATTTAGTTCAGTTATCTTTGCCTTCTTTGGTACAGGAACAATGGTGGCCATCTTGAAGCATGTGGGGACAGCAGACTGGGACTGGGATGGATTAAATATGTCCATAAACACACCAGCCGGCTGATCTGCGCAAGCTCTGAGGATGCGGCTAAGGATGCCGTCTGGGCCAGCAGCCTTGAGAGGGTTGACACGGCCAGGACATATCCCTCACATCATTCCCTGCGCCTAGGCCAGGACATATCCCTCACATCATTCCCTGTGCCTAGGCCAGGACATATCCCTCACATCATTCCCTGGGCCTAGGCTAGGACATATCCCTCACATCATTCCCTGCGCCTAGGCTAGGACATATCCCTCACATCATTCCCTGTGCCTAGGCCAGGACATATTCCTCACATCATTCCCTGGGCCTAGGCTAGGACATATCCCTCACATCATTCCCTGCGCCTAGGCTAGGACATATCCCTCACATCATTCCCTGTGCCTAGGCCAGGACATATCCCTCACATCATTCCCTGGGCCTAGGCTAGGACATATCCCTCACATCATTCCCTGTGCCTAGGCCAGGACATATCCCTCACATCATTCCCTGTGCCTAGGCCAGGACATATCCCTCACATCATTCCCTGGGCCTAGGCCAGGACATATCCCTCACATCATTCCCTGTGCCTAGGCCAGGACATATCCCTCACATCATTCCCTGTGCCTAGGCCAGGACATATCCCTCACATCATTCCCTGTGCCTAGGCCAGGACATATCCCTCACATCATTCCCTGGTGCCTAGGCCAGGACATATCCCTCACATCATTCCCTGGGCCTAGGCTAGGACATATCCCTCACATCATTCCCTGTGCCTAGGCCAGGACATATCCCTCACATCATTCCCTGTGCCTAGGCCAGGACATATCCCTCACATCATTCCCTGTGCCTAGGCCAGGACATATCCCTCACATCATTCCCTGTGCCTAAGCCAGGACATATCCCTCACATCATTCAGGCCAGGACATATTCACATCATTCCCTGTGCCTAAGGCCAGGACATATCCCTCACATCATTCCCTGTGCCTAGGCCAGGACATATCCCTCACATCATTCCCTGCGCCTAGGCCAGGACATATCCCTCACATCATTCCCTGCGCCTAGGCCAGGACATATCCCTCACATCATTCCCTGCGCCTAGGCCAGGACATATCCCTCACATCCCTTCCTGGGACTAGGCCAGGACATATCCCTCACATCATTCCCTGCGCCTAGGCCAGGACATACCCCTCACATCCCTCCCTGGGACTAGGCCAGGACATATCCCTCCCTGCGCCTAGGCCAGGACATATCCCTCACATCCCTCCCTGCGCCTAGGCCAGGACATATCCCTCACATGCCCTCCTGCGCCTAGGCCAGGACATATCCCTCACATCATTCCCTGCGCCTAGGCCAGGACATATCCCTCACATCCCTTCCTGGGACTAGGCCAGGACATATCCGTCACATCCCTCCCTGGGACTAGGCCAGGACATATCCCTCCCTAGGACTAGGCCAGGACATATCCCTCACATCATTCCCTGCGCCGAGGCCAGGACATATCCGTCACATCCCTCCTGCGCCTAGGCCAGGACATATCCCTCACATCACTCCCTGGGCCTAGGCTAGGACATATCCCTCACTTCCCTCCCTAGGACTAGGCCAGGACAAATCCCTCACATCACTCCCTGCGTCTAGGCTAGGACATATCCCTCACATCCCTCCCTGGGCCTAGGCTAGGACATATCCCTCCCTGGGACTAGGCTAGGACATATCCCTCACATCACTCCCTGGGCCTAGGCCAGGACATATCCCTCACATCCCTTCCTGGGACTAGGCCAGGACATATCCGTCACATCCCTCCCTGGGACTAGGCCAGGACATATCCCTCCCTAGGACTAGGCCAGGACATCATTCCCTGCGCCTAGGCCAGGACATATCATTCCTGCGCCTAGGCCAGGACATATCCCTCACATCATTCCCTGCGCCTAGGCCAGGACATATCCCTCACATCCCTTCCTGCGCCTAGGCCAGGACATATCCCTCACATCCCTCCCTGGGACTAGGCCAGGACATATCCCTCCCTAGGACTAGGCCAGGACATATCCCTCACATCACTCCCTGGGCCTAGGCTAGGACATATCCCTCACTTCCCTCCCTAGGACTAGGCCAGGACAAATCCCTCACATCACTCCCTGCGTCTAGGCTAGGACATATCCCTCACATCCCTCCCTGGGCCTAGGCTAGGACATATCCCTCCCTGGGACTAGGCTAGGACATATCCCTCACATCACTCCCTGGGCCTAGGCTAAGACAGTCAACAATGAGCAACTGCCAACTAGTTGTTGAGCCAACTCTTTTGCACTGACTCTATGCACAAACGCTGGACTCTACCCACACACTCACACAAACTTACACTGACACCCCAACACACACACACACACACACACACACACACACACACACACACACACACACACACACACACACACACACACACACACACACACACACACACACACACACACACACACACACATACACACACACACACACTACATATGCCCACATACACATTACATGCATACACATGCATACTGATGTCACACACACTTTCACACATACCATATATGCTGCTGCTACTGTCTATTATCTATCCTATTATCTATACAGTACATAGCAAACTCATACAACTACACATCGACTCGGTACTGCTACTCCCTATACCCATGTTATTTTCTACTCCCTGAATATATAGCCATGTTATTTTCTACTCCCTATAGCCATGTTATTTTCTACTCCCTAAATATAGACATGTTATTTTCTACTCCCTAAATATAGACATGTTATTTTCTACTCCCTATATATAGACATGTTATTTTCTACTCCCTCTATATAGCCATGTTATTTTCTACTCCCTAAATATAGACATGTTATTTTCTACTCCCTAAATATAGACATGTTATTTTCTACTCCCTATAGCCATGTTATTTTCTACTCCCTATATATAGACATGTTATTTTCTACTCCCTCTATATAGCCATGTTATTTTCTACTCCCTCTATATAGCCATGTTATTTTCTACTCCCTATATATAACCATGTTATTTTCTACTCCCTATAGCCATGTTATGTTCTACTCCCTCTATATAGCCATGTTATTTTCTACTCCCTAAATATAGACATGTTATTTTCTACTCCCTATAGCCATGTTATTTTCTACTCCCTAAATATAGACATGTTATTTTCTACTCCCTATATATAGCCATGTTATTTTCTACTCCCTAAATATAGACATGTTATTTTCTACTCCCTATATATAGACATGTTATTTTCTACTCCCTCTATATAGCCATGTTATTTTCTACTCCCTAAATATAACCATGTTATTTTCTACTCCCTATAGCCATGTTATGTTCTACTCCCTCTATATAGCCATGTTATTTTCTACACCCTAAATATAGACATGTTATTTTCTACTCCCTCTATATAGCCATGTTATTTTCTACACCCTAAATATAGACATGTTATTTTCTACTCCCTATATATAACCATGTTATTTTCTACTCCCTATAGCCATGTTATTTTCTACTCCCTAAATATAGACATGTTATTTTCTACTCCCTATATATAACCATGTTATTTTCTACTCCCTATAGCCATGTTATTTTCTACTCCCTAAATATAGACATGTTATTTTCTACTCCCTATAGCCATGTTATTTTCTACTCCCTAAATATAGACATGTTATTTTCTACTCCCTAAATATAGACATGTTATTTTCTACACCCTATATATAGCCATCTTATTTTCTACTCCCTAAATATAGACATTATTTTCTACTCCCTATTTATAGCCATGTTATTTTCTACTCCCTATAGACATGTTATTTTCTACTCCCTAAATATAGACATGTTATATTTCTACTCCCTCTATAAAGCCATGTTATTTTCTACTCCCTAAATATAGACATGTTATTTTCTACTCCCTATATATAGACATGTTATTTTCTACTCCCTCTATATAGCCATGTTATTTTCTACTCCCTAAATATAGACATGTTATTTTCTACTCCCTATAGCCATGTTATGTTCTACTCCCTCTATATAGCCATGTTATTTTCTACTCCCTAAATATAGACATGTTATTTTCTACTCCCTCTATATAGCCATGTTATTTTCTACTCCCTAAATATAGACATGTTATTTTCTACTCCCTATATATAGACATGTTATTTTCTACTCCCTCTATATAGCCATGTTATTTTCTACTCCCTAAATATAACCATGTTATTTTCTACTCCCTATAGCCATGTTATGTTCTACTCCCTCTATATAGCCATGTTATTTTCTACTCCCTAAATATAGACATGTTATTTTCTACTCCCTCTATATAACCATGTTATTTTCTACTCCCTAAATATAGACATGTTATTTTCTACTCCCTATATATAACCATGTTATTTTCTACTCCCTATAGCCATGTTATTTTCTACTCCCTCTATATAGCCATGTTATTTTCTACTCCCTAAATATAGACGTGTTATTTTCTACTCCCTCTATATCACCATGTTATTTTCTACTCCCCAAATATAGACATGTTATTTTCTACTCCCTAAATGTAGACATGTTATTTTCTACTCCCTCTATATCACCATGTTATTTTCTACTCCCTAAATATAGACATGTTATTTTCTACTCCCTAAATGTAGACATGTTATTTTCTACTTCCTATAGCCATGTTATGTTCTACTCCCTATATATAGACATGTTATTTTCTACTCCCTAAATATAGACATGTTATTTTCTACTCCCTATATATAACCATGTTATTTTCTACTCCCTATAGCCATGTTATTTTCTACTCCCTATAGCCATGTTATTTTCTACTCCCTATAGCCATGTTATTTTCTACTCCCTATATATAGCCATGTTATTTTCTACTCCCTAAATATAGACATGTTATTTTCTACTCCCTATATATAGACATGTTATTTTCTACTCCCTATATATAGACATGTTATTTTCTACTCCCTATATATAAGCATGTTATTTTCTACTCCCTATATATAGACATGTTATTTTTACTCATTCTTTTTATTCTTTATTAACTGTGTATTAATTCCTTATTTTACTTATTTATTTAGTATCACATCTTTAAAGTAAGCATTTCACTGTTTGTCTACACTTGTTGTCTACGAAGCATGTGACAAATAACATTTGATTTGATTTGACTGAGTTGCCTTGTTATTTAAAATCAAATCAAATGTTATTTGTCATATGCCCACCCAAAACAGCTAGCCCATCCAAATACCTCATCCCCATATTGTTATTTATTTATTTATTGCTACTTTGCACCCCAGTATCTCTACTTGCACATTCATCTTCTGCACATTTATCACTTCAGTGTTTAATTGCTAAATTGTAATTACTTCGCCACAATGGCCTATTTATTGCCTTACCTCCCTAATCTTACCTCATTTGCACACACTGTATATAGATGTTTTTCCTATTGTGTACGTTTGTTTATTCCATGTGTAACTCTGTGTTGTTGTTTTTGTCACACTGCTTTGCTTTATCTTGGCCAGGTCGCAGTTGTAAATGAGAACTTGTTCTCAACCGGCCTACTTGGTTAAATAACGGTGAAATAAAACTGGCCTACCTGGTTAAATAAAGGTGAAATAAAACTGGCCTACCTGGTTAAATAAAGGTGAAATAAAACTGGCCTACCTGGTTAAATAAAGGTGAAATAAAAAAATGAACATGCGCCAAATACAACAGGTGTAGACCTTACAGTGAAATGCTTACTTACAAGCCCTTAACCAACAGGTGTAGACCTTACAGTGAAATGCTTACTTACAAGCCCTTAACCAACAGGTGTAGCCCTTACAGTGAAATGCTTACTTACAAGCCCTTAACCAACAGGTGTAGACCTTACAGTGAAATGCTTACTTACAAGCCCTTAACCAACAGGTGTAGACCTTACAGTGAAATGCTTACTTACAAGCCCTTAACCAACAGGTGTAGACCTTACAGTGAAATGCTGACTTTACAAGCCCTTAACCAACAGGTGTAGACCTTACAGTGAAATGCTTACTTACAAGCCCTTAACCAACAGGTGTAGACCTTACAGTGAATTGCTGACTTACAAGCCCTTAACCAACAATGCAGTTTTAAGAAAATACCACCAAAAAATAAAAATCAAATCAAATTTATTTATATAGCCCTTCGTACATCAGCTTATATCTCAAAGTGCTGTACAGAAACCCAGCCTAAAACCCCAAACAGCAAGCAATGCAGGTGTAGAAGCACGGTGGTTAGGAAAAACTCCCTAGAAAGGCCAAAACCTAGGAAGAAACCTAGAGAGGAACCAGGCTATGTGGGGTGGCCAGTCCTCTTCTGGCTGTGCTGGGTAGAGATTATAACAGAACATGGCCAAGATGTTCAAATGTTCATAAATGACCAGCATGGTCGAATAATAATAAGGCAGAACAGTTGACACTGGAGCAGCAGCACGGCCAGGTGGATTGGGGACAGCAAGGAGTCATCATGTCAGGTAGTCCTGGGGCATGGTCCTAGGGCTCAGGTCCTCCTCCGAGAGAAAGAAAGATAAAAGTAACAGATAATTAAAGAGCAGCAGTAAAATAACAATAGCGAGGCGATATTACAGGGGGTACCGGTACAGAGTCAATGTGCGGGGGCACTGGATAGTCGAGGTAATTGAGGTAATATGTACATGTAGGTAGAGTTTTTAAAATGACTATGTATAGATAAGAAATCTGTCGTTCTGCCCCTGAACAAGGTAGTTAACCTGTTTAAACTGTTCCTAGGCCGTCATTGTAAGTAACAATTTGTTCTTAACTTACTTGCCTAGTTAAATAAATGTTAAATAAAAAATATAATAAAAGAGAGTAGCAGCAGCGTAAAAGGAGGGGGTGGACAATGCAAATAGTTTTAGATGTTCAGGAGGCTTATGGCTTGGGGGTAGAAGCTGTTTAGAAGCCTCTTGGACCTCGACTTGCCGCTCTGGTACCGCTTGCCGTGCGGTAGCAGAGAGAACAGTCTATGACTTGGGTGGCTGGAGTCTTTGACAATTTTTAGGGCCTTCCTCTGACAACCCGTGGTATAGATGTCCTGGATGGCAGGAAGCTTGGCCCCAGTGATGTACGGGGTCGAACACACTACCCTTTGTATTGCCTTGCGGTCGGATGCCGAGCAAATCTTTTCAGTCTCCTGAGGGGGAATAGGTTTTGTCGTGCCCTCTTCACGACTGTCTTGGTGTGCTTGGACCATGTTAGTTTGTTGGTGATGTCGATGCCAAGGAACTTGAAGCTCTCAACCTGCTCCACTACAGCACTGTCGATGTGAATGGTTGTGCTCGGTCCTCTTTTTCCTGTAGTCCACAATCATCTCCTTTGTCTTGATCACGTTGAGGGAGAGGTTGTTGTCTTGGCACCACACTGCCAGGTCTTTGACCTCCTCCCTATAGGCTGTCTCATCGTTGTCGGTGATCAGGACTACCACTGTTGTGTCATCGGCAAACTTAATGATGGTGTTGGATTCGTCTCTGGCCGTGCAGTCATGCGTGAAGAGGGAGTACAGGAGTGGACTGAGCACGCACCCCCGTGTTGAGGATCAGCGTGATGGATGTGTTGTTACCTACCCTTATTTCAACTTACTTTCAAGTAATCAAGGTAATACTGTCGTTAATGAAATGTATAAGCAATACGTTTCATTAACGTGGATAGTTAGTTGACTTTGTCATCCATGTACTTTATCGAGATTGGGCTGATTTCACATTGACAACTCTTGACAACTTCTGATATCTGGCCCAACCTTAATTGGATGTTGATCTGACGTCGTTGGTCTGTGGGTTGTATGCTATCTGTAGTTTGGATTGTCCCCATGGGTGCATCTGTTATTCTGTTGATGTTCTGTTGATGTTCTACTCGATGTTGTCTCATGCCAACATAGTTGAGGTTGACATTTTAGAATTGTAACCAACTCTGTCTGAGTAGACCAAAGAGCATCTCTTGTTGCATCAGGAAATCGGCCAAATCAACAGCAAAAAATGTCCAGTCCCTCTACCCCCGCTCCTCTCTGTCTCGTCCCCTTTTTCCAATTCTTCTCTTCTCTCTTCTCTTCTCTTCTTCTAGTATCAGCTGCTTCAAATAATGTGATTGACTAATTTTCCAGCAGCCAAACTCTCTGTGTTTTCTAAGAACTGCAATATTATACTCCTGTCCCCCTCAATTTCTTCAAGCAATTGGAAGCTGTGAAACCTAGCGTGTAAGAGAAGTTTTTATAATTTAGCTAATAGTGTGCCCTAAACCAAACCAGATTCATAAACAGCACAGCAAACACACACCCTGCTTCAACACCCTCTGCATCTCTCTAATCACATACACACACACACACACACACACACACACACACACACACACACACACACACACACACACACACACACACACACACACACACACACACACACACACACACACACACACACACACACACACACACACGTTAACAGACGATATTTGGCTGAGAAAATTCTATACTCAGAAATATTGTACTCATACACCAATGTACACTACATTACCAAAAGTATGTGGACACCTGCTCGAACATCTCATTCCAAAATCATGGGCATTAATATGCAGTTGGTCCCCCTTTGCTGCTATAACAACCTCCTCTCTTCTGGGAAGGCTTTTCTCTAGATGTTGGATCATTGCTGCAGGGACGTGCTTCCATTCAGCCACAAGAGTATTCGTGAGGTCAGGCACTGATGTTGGGCGATTAGGCCTGACTCGCAGTCGGCGTTCCAATTCATCCCAAAGGTGTTCGATGGGGCTGAGGTCAGGGCTCTGCAGGCCAGTCAAGTTCTTCCACACCGATCTCGACAAACGATTTCTGTATAGACCTCGCTTTGTGCATGGGGGCATTGTCATACTGAAACAGGAAAGGAAAGTGCCTTCCCCAAACTGTTGCCACAATGTTGGAAGCACAGAATTGTCTAGAATGTCATTATATGCTGTACTGTTAAGATTTCCCTTCACTGGAACTAAGGGGCCTAGCCCGAACCATGAAAAACAGCCCCAGACCATTATTCCTCCTCCACCAAACTTTAAAGTTGGCAATATGCATTTGTGCAGGTAGAATTCTCCTGTCACCCACCAAACCCAGATTCGGCCGCCGGACTGCCAGATGGTGAAGCGTGATTCATCACTCCAGAGAACACGTTTCCACTGCTCCAGAGTCCAATGGCGACGAGCTTTATACTACTTCAGCCGACGATTGGCCTTGCGCATCGTGATCTTAGGCTCGTGTGCGGCTTCGTGGCCAAGGAAACGTATTTCATGAAGCTTCCGACAGAACAGTTCATGTGCTGACGTTGCTTCCAGAGGCAGTTTGGAATTCGGTAGTGAGTGTTGCAACCGAGGACAGACAATTTTTATGAGCTACAATGATTCAGCACTCGGTGGGCCCGTTCTGTGAGCGTATGTGGTCTACCACTTCTCCCTGAGCCGTTGTTGTTCCTAGACGTTACTACTTCACAATAATAGCACTTACATTTGACCAGGGCAGCAATTTGACGAACTGACTTGTTGGAAAGGTGGCATCCTATGACGGTGCCACATTGAAAGTCACTGAGCTCTTCAGTACGGGCCATTCGACTGCAAATGTTTGTCTATGGAGATTGCATGTCTGTGTGCGCGATTGTATACACCTGTCGGCAGCGGCTGAAATAGCCGAATCCACTGATTTGTAGGGGTGTCCCAATACTTTATATAGTGTATACCATGTTCCCTTTGGACATTTATGGGCAGGTTAGACACACACAAAAGCACTTAGACACACTTATTTTGGTACTCGTAAACCTTCCCTTATGAAACAAGAGGGGGAAAGGTTTTGGCTGTTCAGACCTTTGCATTGTAAGCATTTAATATAAACTCTAGGTCTAGGATATGGGCCCTGGCTATAAGTTCAAATGTTTTCCCATACGAGTCTATCGTTTTACCCCAAGGCTCTTGTTGTTGCTAGCAAGATTAAATGACGCTCCTCCGCTAGCTTTTCTTGATGTATGTTTGGGGGAATATTTTCTTTACTCAGCGGAGGAAATATTTTTGTAATGGAAACAGCATCTGCAGCAGATGGAGAAACTCTTTTTCAGTTGGCAAACAGTAACACAGGCTTTCCCTGGTGGTATTGAGAACATTGGCAAATGTTTACATGCCGCGATTGAAGAACAAGGATAGGGTTTTTGACATGAGAAACTGCAAGGCAGTCAGAGCTCTCACTCCACACTTCCATCTTGTACAGGCCCGATTCCAACGATAGAAGAAAACAAGATGATAATGAGTAGCGAGAAGAGGAGAAGAGGTGACAAGATGAGCGAGCGTGATTTAAAGAAAAACGGTTTGCCAGATCTTGAAGCAACGCAGCCTGCCCGTGGGAAGCAGTTTGAGCAGTGCTTCATATTTAATCAGACGATGTGTCATAGTTCTAGCTGTGACGACTGACTGACGTCTTTATACAACAGCTTAACTGTTGGGTAGTACTATAGTATATTCATGTTATTGTAGTTATGGATGTGATCATATGGATGGGGTATTCTATATTTCCTGTACCGTAGTACGTGTCTGGGACATAGTTCAGTGCATACTGTGGGGTTGAAGCAACATTAGGGGACGGCAGTCTGTTGGGTGATCGAAATAGCTGATGGCACATGGAAAATCCTTTTCCTGCTCCTTGTTTTCCTGCTTATTCCAGTCTAGTGTTATTCCAGTATCACAAAAACACCCCGGGCTGAATGAAATGGAGGACATCCATCAATGGCCTATGGCGCAAGGGCATAAGCTAAGGTATACCACAAAAAAGGATGGGCTACGCTTTTTAGATGAATGAGGAGTTTTGATATTAGCATAAATTAAGATTTTGGATCATACTAAAGTTATCAGGGTTTGAATGGGATTCTCAGAATACAGTTGGATCGCTCCAGACTCCAACATAATATATCCCACAATGCTTAGCCATAAAAAGTTATTTCCTGATTTCTTGGTGGCGGACAGGCTGCTTTCAGTGAGTGATGTGAAGGGCTTTAGTAGGGACCTGGCAGCCCTCCTCCACTACGCCTGTGTCTTAAGGCCTGTAAAGGCGAAAGTCGTCACACTCTTTTCCATACACTCAACAGACTGGGCACAGACTCTGCCAGGCTAAACCACATATTTTATTCACATGCCTTGACTCTACCGCTTCCATATGAGAAGGGGGGGGGGGGGTTTACTTTGTCATAACATCCTCTGTTTAGACCCTCTCTTCGGCTCTCTTCTGCTCTCGCCTGCTCTCTCTCTCTCTCTCTCTCTCTCTCTCTCTCTCTCTGTCACTCTTTACATCTCTTAATCCCTTGTTGTCTTTCGTTTTCTCTTGCTGTCTCTCGTTCTCTTCTTCCTCATGATGTGTGGATGTCGCCCACTCTCTATTTTACATTATTTCCCTCCTTATCTTCCCCTGCACCTCTCTCTTTCTCTCTCTCTTTTTCGCCTGGGCAGAAACAGATTAGGCAGCGTCAGTGAGTGTTGGGGCCCAGAGCCCTGGATTGGGTTCTCAATAGAAGGCCTGTCTCTTTGTGTCTCTCCTAAACATGCAGGATGGGATGGCTGCTGCCACGGCCTGACAACAGAGCTTTTAGTTCTAGCTGCTTTTATTTAAGCACCACAGTGGGGCTGAGGCTCATTTAGCCCACCGCTGATTTGTCGTGCCCAACTCCACAAATGTGCGTGTGTGTGCAGCTCCACAGATGTACAGTACCAGTCAAAAGTTTGGACACACCTACTCATTCCAGGGTTTTTCTTTATTTTTTACCATTTTGTACATTGTAGAATAATAGTGAAGACATCAAAACGTTGAAATAACACATATGGATTCATGTAACCAAAAAGGTGTTAAACAAATCAAATATTTGAGATTCTTCAAATTAGCCACCCTTTGCTTTGATGGCAGCTTTGCACATGCTTGGCATTATGTCAACCAGCTTCATGAGGTAGTCACCTGGAATGCATTTCAATTACAGGTGTGCCTTGTTAAAAGTGAATTTGTGGAATTTCCTTCCTTCTTAATATGTTTGAGACAGTCAATTGTGTTGTGACAAGGTAGGGGTGGTATACAGAAGATAGCCCTGTTTGGTAAAAATAAGCAAAGAGAAACGATAGTCCATCATTACTTTAAGATATGAAGGTCAATCAAACCGGAAAATATCAAGAACTGTGAAAGTTTCTTCAAGTGTAGTCGCAAAAACCATCAAGCACTATGATGAAACTGGCTCTCATGAGGACCGCCACAGGAAACGAAGACCCAGAGTTACCTCTGCTGCAGAAGATAAGTTCAATCGAGTTAACAGCCTCAGAAATTTCAGCCCAAATAAATGCTTCACAGAGTTCAAGAGACACATCTCAACATCACCTGTTCAGAGGAGACTGCGTGAATCAGGCCTTCATGGTTGAATTGCTGCAAAGAAACCACTGCAAAAGGACACATTTACATTTACATTTAAGTCATTTAGCAGACGCTCTTATCCAGAGCGACTTATAAATTGACACCAATAATAAGAAGAGACTTGATTGGGTGAAGAAACATGAGCAATAGACATTAGACCGGTGGAAATCTGTCCTTTGGTCTGATGTGCTGAAATTTGAGATTTTTGGTTCCAACTGCTGTGTCTTTGTGAGAGGCAGAGTACTGTAGGTAAACGGATGATCTCCGCATGTGTATTTCCCACCGTGAAGCATGAAGGAGGAGGTGTGATGGTGTGGGGTGCTGGTGCCACTGTCTGTGATTTATTTAGAATTCAAGGCACACTTAAACAGTATGGCTACCACAGAATTCTGCAGCGATATGCCGTCCCATCTTGTTTGCCCTTAGTCCCACAATCATTTGTTTTTCAACAGGACAATGACCCAACACACCTCCAGACTGTGGACGGACTATTTGACAAAGAAGGAGAGTGATGGAGTACTGCATCAGATGATCTGGCTTCCACAATCACCCGACCTCAACCCAATTAAGATGAGTTGGACCGCAGAGTGAAGGAAAAGCAGCCAACAAGTGCTCAGCATTAGTGGGAACTCCTTCAAGACTGTTGGAAAATCATTCCAGGTGAAGATGGTTGAGAGAATGCCAAGACTGTGCAAAGCTGCCATCAAGGCAAAGTGTGGCTACTTTGAAGAATCTCAAATATAAAATATATTTTGATTTGTTTAATTAACACTTTTTCGGTTACTACATGATTCCATACGTGTTATTTCATAGTTTTGATGTCTTCACTATTATTCTACAATGTAGAAAATGGCAAAAATTAAGAATAACCCTTGAATGAGTAGGTGTGTCAAACGTTTGACTGGTATTGTACATATAACTAGGAATAAAGTGATAGATAATAAACAATAGCAGCAGTATATGTGAGGAGTCAAACATGTTAGTGAAAAAAGGGTCAATGCAGATTGTCTGGGTAGCTATTTGGTTAACTAACTATTTAGCAATATTAAGGTTTGGGGGTAGAACTGTTCAGGGTCCTCTTGGTTTGAAAGAGAACGGTGTATGACTTGGGTGGCTGGAGTCTTTGAAAATGTTTAGGGCCTTTCTCTGACACTGCCTGGCATAGAGTTCCTAGATGGCAGGCAGCTTGGCCCCAGTGATGTACTGGGCTGTACGCACTACCCTCTGTAGCGCCTTGTGGTCGGATGCTAAGCAGTTGCTGTACCAAGCGGTGAAACATCCAGTCAAGATGCTCTCAATGGTGCAGCTGCAGAACGTGTTGAGGTTCTGAGGGCCCATGCCAAATCTTTTCAGCCTCCTGAGGGGGATGAGACGTTGTCGTGCCCTCTTCACAGATGTGTTGGTGTTTGTGGACCATGACAGATCTTAGTGATGTGGATACAGAGAAACTTGAATCTCTCAACCTGCTCCACTACAGCACTGTTGATGTGAATGGGGGCAAGGTTAGTCCTCTGCTTCCTGTGGTCCCTGATACGCTTTTTTACTTGTTGAGGAATAGGATTTTGTTCTAGCAGCACACTGCCAGGTCTCTGACCTCCTCCCTATACAGTGGCTTGCGAAAGTTTTCACCCCCTTTGGCATTTTTCCTATTTGTTTCCTTACAACCTGGAATTAAAATAGATTTTTTTTTTTTGGGGGGGGGTTGTATCATTTGATTTACACAACATGCCTACCACTTTGAAGATGCAAAATATTTTTTATTGTGAAACAAACAAGACATTAGACAAAAAAAACTGAAAACTTGAGCGAGCGTTCACTTTTTTTTTCTTTTTCATTTCACTTTTTTTTGTGTGTGTATGTCCATTACATGAAATCCAAATAAAAATCCATTTAAATTACAGGTTGTAATGCAACAAAATAGGAAAAATGCCAAGGGGGATGAATACTTTTGCAAGGCACTGTAGGCTCATAGTCATCGGTGATCAGGCCTACCACTGTGTCGTTAGTGTCGCTAATTATGGTTTTGGAGTTGTGCATGGCCGTGGCCACGCATCATGGGTGAACAGGGAGTACGGGAGTGGACTAAGCACGCACCTCTAAGGGGCCCCTGTGTTGAGGGTCAGCGAGGGTCAGATGTGTTGTTGCCGACCCTCACCACCTGGGGGCAGCCCATCAGGAAATCCATGATCCAGTTGCAGACCTAGGTGTTCAGTATCAGGATCCTGAGGTTAGTGATGAACTTGGAGGGGACTTTGTTGTTGAACACTGAGCTGTAGTAGATGAACAGCATTGTGTGGAGTGCAATAGGGATTGCGTCATCTGGGGATCTGTTGGGGCGGCATGCAAATTGGAGTGGATCCAGGGTGTCTGGGATTAGAGTGTTGATGTGAGCCATGACCAGTCTTTCAAGGCATTTCATGGCTACAGATGTGAGTGCTACTGGGCGATAGTCATTTAGACAGGTTACCTTGGCTTTCTTGGGCTCAGGGAATATGGTCGTCTGCTTGAAACATGTAGATTACTATACATACAATATAAGGTTACTGAGTTCTTCACTGTCTGACTTTATCAAGTGCCAGATGTCTTTCCTGTGTGTTAGCTTGCCCGCTAACGTGGTAATGGTGTGCAGCCATGCACTCTCCGGAGTGTGTGTGTGCTCTAGCAGGTGTGTCGTAATGTGTTAATGGCTATCTAGTCCCCTTTAGTCAGCTAATCAGTAATGAACTCCCTCAGGGGTTTCTAACTCCGCCCTCCCACCTGCTCTCCTCTCTGCCTGCACGGACAGACAGACGCCTGGAACCAAAGCACTCCGGAACCCATGGGTTCTACTTAACATATTATACTGGCCTTCCGGGCGAGCCCCTGGGAACTACAGCTGCGCTTCATTTGATCAGTGTCCCACTGCCGACAGTGTGGGCCTCACGTCAAACGGCTTCTGTGTGACAGGGGCCAATATCGCTGCATTGATAGTTTCTATACGTGTGTGTGTGTGTGTGTGTGTGTGTGTGTGTGTGTGTGTGTGTGTGTGTGTGTGTGTGTGTGTTTAAAGCATGTGTATATTTTAACCCAAGGTACTGTGTATGTGGGTGTGTGCGCGGGTGTGTGTGTGTGTGGCCGTGCGTGTATGGAATGTGGGTTGGAAGCACTGATCTCTCACTCTTTTCCTGAATGTACATACATAGAGGACCCATGCGTCTGTGCCAGTGAATGGTCTCTGTGTGTTATGCTCTATGTATAAAATATCAGATCACAAGTCTGTAGGGGGAAGCTGAGGGAGGGCTGTGACTGGAGGGACACACACATACACACACACGGCTGTGACTTGGTAGTATGTTATTTCAGCGCTAATTAATGGCTGCTTGTGCTGTGTCAGGCCTCTCTCTTCCTCTCTGTCTGTGTGTGTGTTCTTCCTCTCTGTCTGTGTGTGTGTGTGTGTGTGTGTGTGTGTGTGTGTGTGTGTGTGTGTGTGTGTGTGTGTGTGTGTGTGTGTGTGTGTGTGTGTGTGTGTGTGTGTGTGTGCGTGTGCATGTGCATGCGTGTGTGTAAGATATAAATGTGTCAATACACTATAGAGAGCTGATATTGATTGAAAGAAAGTCCTCTGTTTAATATGACTGTTCATAGTGGTATTGTTAGTTTATGTTCCACCGAAGGATGAAAAGAGATGGAGACAGATATCAGTGGCTCTCACAGACAGACTGTGAGAAACGCTTTACGTCAAGACTCTCGATGGATCCTTTCTCACTGTCTCCTCAGTCTCATGGCTCACAATGCTGCGACTGTATGAGCCTTGAACCTAAAGTGCCCTACTATGCATTCACCTACAAACCACAATGAGGAGACTGTATGCATCGAGGTGTGAAAACATTCCTGTTGTCACCATTGAAAACTCTCCCAGCTGTCAGTGGAGGGGAAAATGTCCCTGTGTACCTTACCCTGACACAATCCCACTGTTTATTTTCTGAAACTGTAGTATAGCTCACACACACATCAGACAGAGCGGATCCTTCAGCCATGGTATCCTATTCACTGCTGTACATCATCTTCAGCCATGGTATCCTCCTCACTGCCGTACATCAGCTTCAGCCATGGTATCCTCCTCACTGCCGTACATCAGCTTCAGCCATGGTATCCTCCTCACTGCCGTATGTCAGCTTCAGCCAAGGTATCCTCCTCACTGCCGTACGTCAGCTTCAGCCATGGTATCCTATTCACTGCCGTACATCAGCTTCAGCCATGGTATCTTCCTCACTGCCGTACATCAGCTTCAGCCATGGTATCTTCCTCACTGCCGTACATCAACTTCAGCCATGATATCCTCCTCACTGCCGTACATCAGCTTCTACAGCCATGGTATCCTCCAAACCTCCGTACATCAGCTTCAGCCATGGTATCCTCCTCACTTCCGTACGTCAGCTTCAGCCGTGGTATCCTATTCACTGCCGTACGTCAGCTTCAGCGATGGTATTCTATTCACTGCCATACATCAGCTTCAGCCATGGTATCCCCCTCACTGCCATAAGTCAGCTTCAGCCATGGTAACCTATTCACTGCCGTACGACAGCTTCAGCCATGGTATCCTCCTCACTGCCGTACATCAACTTCAGCCGTGGTATCCTATTTACTGCCGTACGTCAGCTTCAGCCATGGTATCCTCCTCACTGCCGTATGTCAGCTTCAGCCATGGTATCCTCCTCACTGCCGTATGTCAGCTTCAGCCATGGTATCCTATTTACTGCCGTACATCAGCTTCAGCCATGGTATCCTCCTCACTGCCGTACGTGAGCTTCAGCCATGGTATCCTCCTCACTGCCGTACGCCAGCTTCAGCCATGGTATCCTATTAACTGCCGTACGTCAGCTTCAGCCAGGGTATCCTATTCACTGCCGTACATCAGCTTCAGCCATAGTATCCTCCCTACTGCCGTACGTCAGCTTCAGCCATGGTATCCTCCTCACTGCCGTACGTCAGCTTCAGCCAGGGTATCATCCTCACTGCCGTACGCCAGCTTCAGCCATGGTATCCTATTAACTGCCGTACGTCAGCTTCAGCCAGGGTATCCTATTCACTGCCGTACGTCAGCTTCAGCCATAGTATCCTATTAACTGCCGTACGCCAGCTTCAGCCAGGGTATCCTATTCACTGCCGTATGTCAGCTTCAGCCATAGTATCCTCCCTACTGCCGTACGTCAGCTTCAGCCATGGTATCCTCCTCACTGCCGTGCTTCAGCCAGGGTATCATCCTTACTGCCGTACGTCAGCTTCAGCCATGGTATCCTCCTCACTGCCGTACATCAGCTTCAGCCATGGTATCCTCCAAACTTCCGTACGCCAGCTTCAGCCATGGTATCCTCCTCACTGCCATACATCAGCTTCAGCCATGGTATCCTCCTCACTGCCGTACATCACCTTCAGCCATGGTATCCTCCAAACTGCCGTACATCAGCTTCAGCCATGGTATCCTCCTCACCGCCGTACATCAGCTTCAGCCATGGTATCCTTTTTAATGACGTTCGTCAGCTTCAGCCATGGTATCCTCCTCACTGCCGTACGTCAGCTTCAGCTATGGTATCCTCCTCACTGCCGTACGTCAGCTTCAGCCATGGTATCCTGCTCACTGCCGTACGTCAGCTTCAGCCATGGTATCCTCCTCACTGCGGTACATCAGATTCAGCCATGGTATCCTCCAAAATTCCGTACGTCAGCTTCAGCCATGGTATCCTATTCACTGCCGTACGTCAGCTTCAGCCATGGTATCCTCCTCACTGCCGTACGTCAGCTTCAGCCATGGTATCCTCCAAACTGCCGTACATCAGCTTCAGCCATGGTATCCTCCTCACCGCCGTACATCAGCTTCAGCCATGGTATCCTTTTTACTGACGTACGTCAGCTTCAGCCATGGTATCCTATTTACTGACGTATGTCAGCTTCAGCCATGGTATCCTCCTCACTGCCGTACGTCAGCTTCAGCCATGGTATCCTATTCACTGCTGTATGTCAGCTTCAGCCATGGTATCCTATTTACTGACGTACGTCAGCTTCAGCCATGGTATCCTCCTCACTACCGTAAGTCTTCTTCAGCCATGTGCATGTGTTTGAGAGGCAGAGGAGAGGGGGAGGTTGTGTGTTGTGAGAGGGAGGATTAGTTTTCATAGTGTTTGTTTGTGTGTGTACATGTGTGTGTGTGCATTTGTGCGCCTTGCTCTGTGTGTATGTTTGTGTGTCTGTATGTGGGATGTTTTTTTTCATAGTGTATGTGCAAGTGTGAATTAGCAAGAGAGTGAGCAAGCGAGCGAGAGTGACTCAGAGCATGCGCAGACCAGCTGGCTGGTGTGTTTACGGACACCCTAGACCCACTCCAATTTGCTTACCGCCCAAATAGGTCCACAGACGATGCAATCTCAACCACACTGCACACTGCCCTAACCCACCTGGACAAGAGGAATACCTATGTGAGAATACTGTTCATCGACTACAGCTCGGCATTTAACACCATAGTACCCTCCAAGCTCGTCATCAAGCTCGAGACCCTGGGTCTCGACCCCGCCCTGTGCAACTGGGTACTGGACTTCCTGACGGGCCGCCCCCAGGTGGTGAGGGTAGGCAACAACATCTCCACCCCGCTGATCCTCAACACTGGGGCCCCACAAGGGTGCGTTCTGAGCCCTCTCCTGTACTCCCTGTTCACCCACGACTGCGTGGCCACACACGCCTCCAACTCAATCATCAAGTTTGCGGACGACACAACAGTGGTAGGCTTGATTACCAACAACGACGAGACGGCCTACAGGGAGGAGGTGAGGGCCCTCGGAGTGTGGTGTCAGGAAAATAACCTCACACTCAACGTCAACAAAACTAAGGAGATGATTGTGGACTTCAGGAAACAGCAGAGGGAACACCCCCCTATCCACATCGATGGAACAGTAGTGGAGAGGGTAGTAAGTTTTAAGTTCCTCGGCATACACATCACAGACAAACTGATTTGGTCCACCCACACAGACAGCATCGTGAAGAAGGTGCAGCAGGGCCTCTTCAACCTCAGGAGGCTGAAGAAATTGGCTTGTCACCAAAAGCACTCACAAACTTCTACAGATGCACAATCGAGAGCATCCTGTCGGGCTGTATCACCGACTGGTACGGCAACTGCTCCACCCACAACCGTAAGGCTCTCCAGAGGGTAGTGAGGTCTGCACAACGGATCACCGGCGGATCCTGCCCTCCAGGACATCTACACCACCCGATGTTACAGGAAGGCCATAAAGATCATCAAGGACAACAACCACCCAAGCCACTGCCTGTTCACCCCGCTATCATCCAGAAGGCGAGGTCAGTACAGGTGCATCAAAGCTGGAACCGAGAGACTGAAAAACAGCTTCTATCTCAAGGCCATCAGACTGTTAAACAGCCACCACTAACATTGAGTGGCTGCTGCCAACACATTGACTCAACTCCAGCCACTTTAATAATGGGAATTGATGGGAAATGATGTAAAATATATCACTAGCCACTTTATACAATGCTACCTAATATAATGTTTACATACCCTACATTATTCATCTCATATTTATACGTATATACTGCACTCTATATCATCTTCCGCATCATTTCAGCTGATGTTCTGAAAGAGCTGCAAAATCTGGACCCCTACAAATCAGCCGGGCTAGACAATCTGGACCCTTTCTTTCTAAAATTATCTGCTGAAATTGTTGCCACCCCTATTACTAGCCTGTTCAACCTCTCTTTCGTGTCGTCTGAGATCCCCAAAGATTGGAAAGCAGCTGCGGTCATCCCCCTCTTCAAAGGGGGAGACACTCTTGACCCACACTGCTACAGACCTATATCTATCCTACCATGCCTTTGTAAGGTCTTCGAAAGCCAAGTCAACAAACAGATTACCGATCATTTCGAATCTCACCATACCTTCTCTGCTATGCAATCTGGTTTCAGAGCTGGTCATGGGTGCACCTCAGCCACACTCAAGGTCCTAAACGATAACTTAGAAACGGTTAAGATGCAGTCTATCACAGTGCAATCCGTTTTGTCACCAAAGCCCCATATACTACCCACCATTGCGACCTGTACGCTCTCGTTGGCTGGCCCTCGCTTCATACTCGTCGCCAAACCCACTGGCTCCATGTCATCTACAAGACCCTGCTAGGTAAAGTCCGCCCTTATCTCAGCTCGCTGGTCACCATATCATCTCCCACCTGTAGCACACGCTCCAGCAGGTATATCTCTCTAGTCACCCCCAAAACCAATTCTTTCTTTGGCCGCCTCTCCTTCCAGTTCTCTGCTGCCAATGACTGGAACGAACTACAAAAAGCACTGAAACTGGAAACACTTATCTCCCTCACTAGCTTTAAGCACCAACTGTCAGAGCAGCTCACAGATTACTGCACCTGTACATAGCCCACCTATATTTCAGCCCAAACAACTACCTCTTTCCCTACTGTATTTAATGTATTTATTTTGCTCCTTGGCACCCCGTTATTTTTATTTCTACTTTGCACATTCTTCCATTGCAAATCTACCATTCCAGTGTTTTACTTGCTATATTGTATTTACTTTGCCACCATGGCCTTTTTTTGCCTTTACCTCCCTTATCTCACCTCATTTGCTCACATCGTATATAGACTTGTTTATACTGTATTATTGACTGTATGTTTGTTTTGCTCCATGTGTAACTCTGTGTCGTTGTATGTGTCGAACTGCTTTGCTTTATCTTGGCCAGGTCTCAACTTGCCTACCTGGTAAAATAAAGGTGAAATAACTAAATAAAATCTTTATGTAATACATGTATCACTAGCCACTTTAACTATGCCACTCTGTTTACATACTCATCTCATATGTATATACTGTACTCGAGACCATCTACTGTATCTTGCCTATGCTGCTCTGTACCATCACTCATTCATATATCTTTATGTACATATTCTTGTACTGTGTATAAGATAGTAGTTTTGGAATTGTTAGTTAGATTACTTGTTGGTTATTACTGCATTGTCGGAACTAGAAGCACAAGCATTTCGCTACACTCGCATTAACATCTGCTAACCATGTGTATGTGACAAATAAAATTTGATTTGATTTGACTTGGAGAATTAGTGCAAATATAACAAAATGGAACGTTCTAGATGTAAGTTACTGTTCATGCTGCATATTCAGTTCATGCAAGCAATTCATTGCATTCATAAAAAAAGGGTAAAAATAACTTCCTATTTTAATATTTTGTTGAAAACCATTTTTCTCATTTACAGTAAAGTGTGCAATCAGAGCCAGTATCCTGTGAGTTCAAGTCAATGTACTGTGATGGGTGGACAGGCAGCATAGTGTACCCATAGCAGTAATACAGGAAGTGTTTGATCTGTTTTTATTGGTGTTTTATTCTATGCTGTAGGTCTGTACTTGCCTATGAAAAAGCTCTTGGCTGCCATAAACACCCCAGACTCAGGGCTTGTTTTTCCTCTCATGTCCTTCTTGGAGGAAGTAGATCTAGGGCCAAATGTAACTGGCTGGGCCTGGCCAGCTTAGGTCGTGTCCATAAGGCACCAAACGGAAGACAACGGGCTGAAACAGGGAGGGACAACCTGGACTTGTCCAATGAGAAAATCATTTTCGTTTTACATTGCAAAATGTTTTAAATATTCATGTTGTGTGCCCTAACAAACACTACCTAGTTTAACTTACAGTGATCCTGCTATGTGCTTGTTTCACCTTCTTTAGTTAGATTCACTTACTGTAAGTAATTCTGTTTACACATCTTATATCAGAATATATGTGAATATAAATGTGTGGTAGGAAGGAAGTTGCAAGTGTGGGTGGTACAGAGATGCTGCTGTGTCATTGTAAGACAGAAAGGAGGAGCAGAAAGGAAAAGTCAAATGACAAAAACAGAGCTGCTCTGGTTACTTGTCATCTTATGGATGAGATGGGGGGTGGCTGGCTCTGGATAGACAATCTGCCAATAGATGCACAGCCCTAAGACCCCTGTCTTGATTCTGTATTTCAAAATCAACACATACTCCATATTTTAGAGCACACTATAAGGAGTATAATGACATCAAGATTGTCTGTATTGTGTACGGTTCACAGATCATAGGGTCTTACAGCAGGCATGGCCTATAATGGCCACTTTCATCATGAATTTCTCAAGAATGTTTTGAGATACAAATGTAATAGGCATTTATT
Organism: Oncorhynchus masou masou; assembly: GCF_036934945.1. NCBI lineage: Eukaryota > Metazoa > Chordata > Actinopteri > Salmoniformes > Salmonidae > Oncorhynchus > Oncorhynchus masou. The sequence goes on along the minus strand of NC_088233.1, from coordinate 23,159,644 downwards.
TCAAACATCCTTCCTCCCAATGAAGTTTCTATGTGACAATTTCCAGAACAATCTGAGATACAAAAATTATTTTCCACTCCCGCTGGCGTGGAATCGCCCTAATGTCCACACTTTAAGTAGGACGTCACAGGATGCTAACTTTAGTGCCCATGTTCTCTAGGCTGTAGGTGTCCTCTTACTAAGCTCCTTACGTTTTACTGTCTCCTGTATATTGAGGCTGTGGGTGTTGGACAGATTGTAGAGCTGGGTTCCTCATCTGGTGGCAAGCGATTTGGTTTTATTTGCCCCCCACGTTTTCTGAGCAAAAAATATACAGTATCAGCCAAAGTTTGGACACACCTACTCATTCAAGGGTTTTTCTTTATATATACTATTTTCTACATTGTAGAATAATAGTGAAGACATCAAAACTATGAAATAACACATATGGAATCATGTAGTAACCAAAAAAGTGTTAAACAAATCAAAATATATTTTAGATTCTTCGAAGTAGCCACCCATTGCCTTGAGTATAGCTTTGCACACTCTTGGCATTCTCTCAACCAGCTTCATGAGGAATGCTTTTCCAACAGTCTTGAAGAGGTTCCCACATATGCTGGGTACTTGTTGGCTGCTTTTCCTTTACTATGCAGTCCGACTCATCCCAAACCACCTCAATTGGGTTGAGGTCGGGGGATTGTAGTGGCCAGGTCATCAGATGCAGCACTCCATCACTCTCCTTCTTGGTCAAATAGCCCTTACACAGCCTGGAGGAGTGTTGGGTCATTGTCCTGTTGAAAAACAAATGATAGTCCCACTAAGCACAAACCAGATGGGATGGCATATCTCTGCAGAATGCTGTGGTATCCATGCTGGTTAAGTGTGCCTTGAATTCTAAATACATCACAGACAGTGTCACCAGCAAAGTACCCCCACAGCATCACACCTCCTCCTCCATGCTTCACGGTGGGAACCAAACATGCAGAGATCATCCGTTCACCTACTCTAAACAGAAGTTGGAACCAAAAATCTCAAATTTGGACTCATCAGACCAAAGGACAGATTTCCACCAAGTCTCTTCTTATTATTGGTGTCCTTTAGTGGTGGTTTCTTTGCAGCAATTCAACCATGAAGGCCTGATTCATGCAGTCTCCTCTGAACAGTTGATGTTGAGATGTGTCTCTTACTTGAGCTCTGTGAAGCATTTATTTGGGCTACAATTTCTGGCTAGTAACTCGAATGAACGTATCCTCTGCAACAGAGGTAGCTCTGGGTCTTCCTTTCACAATAAGAAGGAAAGAAATTCCATAAATTAATTTTTAACAAACATTTTAATTGAAATGCATTCCAGGTGACTACCTCATGAAGCTGGTTGACAGGATGCCAAGAGTGTGCAAAGCTGTTATCAAATCAAATTTATTGGTCACATACACATGGTTAGGAGATGTTAATGCCAGTGTTGCGAAATGCTTGTGCTTCTAGTTCTGACCATGCAGTAATATCTAACAAATAATCTAACAATTTCCAATAACTACCTTTTACACACAAATGTAAAGGAATGAATAAGAATATGTACATATAAATATATGGTTGAGCGATGGCCGAACAGCATAGGCAAGATGCAGTAGATGGTATAGAGTACAGTATATACATATGAGATGAGTAATGTAGCGTATGTAAACATTATATAAAGTGGCATTGTTTAAAGTGACTAGTGATACATTTATTACATCCAATTTTTTATTATTAAAGTGGCTAGAGATTTGAGTAAGTATGTTGGCAGCAGCCACTCAATGTTAGTGATGGCTGTTTAACAGTCTGATGGCCTTGAGATAGAAGCTGTTTTTCCGGTCTCTCAGTCCCAGCTTTGATGCACCTGTACTGACCTTACCTTCTGGATGATAGTGGGGTGAACAGGCAGTGGCTCGGGTGGTTGTTGTCCTTGATGATCTTTTTGGCCTTCCTGTGACATCGAGTGGTGTAGGTGTCCTGGTGGGCAGGTAGTTTGCCCTCGGTGATGCGTTGTTCAGACCTCACTACCCTCTGGAGAGCCTTACGTTTGTGGGCGGAGCAGTTGCCCGTACCAGGCGGTAATACAGCCCGACAGGATTTTCTCGATTGTGCATCTATAAATGTTTGTGAGTGTTTTTGGTGACAAGCCAAATTTCTTCAACCTCATGAGGTGTGTGCACCTTCACAACGCTGTCTGTGTGGGTGGACCATTTCAGTTTGTCCGTGATGTGTACGCCGGGGAACTTAAAATTTTCCACCTTCTCCACTACTGTCCCATCAATGTGGATAGTGGGGTGCGCCCTCTGCTGTTTCCTGAAGTCCACGATCATCTCCTTTGTTTTGTTGACGTTGAGTGTGAGGTTATTTTCCTGACACCACACTCCGAGGGCCCTCACCTCCTCCCTGTAGGCCGTCATCAAGGCAAAGGGTGGCTACTTTGAAAAATATAAAATAGATTTTGATTTGTTTAACACTATATGATTCCATATGTGTTATTTCATAGTTTTGATGTCTTCACTATTATTCTACAATATAGAAAATAGTAAAATAAAGAAAAACCCTTAAATGAGTAGGTGTGTCCAAACTTTTGACTGGTACTGTATATATTATAATTTGATTTTAATTTTAACAGTAAAAACACCAGGAAATCAGCTCCATCTGATTTTAATTTGGGAAATTTGTTCCCAAGTATTTCCACGCATAATCGCATAATAGATTATGTATATATATATATAGTGATTATATACAAATGTAAGCAAGGTTTGAAATTATTATGTTTTAGTCAAATATTATATTTTTGTCGGCTTCTTGTTGTCAATTTGCAGTCTACAAATTATTTGTAAATATGTTCCGGCCCCCTGACCATTCGTTCAAGGAAAAATCCGCTCAATATAGTTGATGATCCCTGCTGTAGAGTTTAACAATGAACAAACACGCACAAAACCATGTGGGAACCAGAGGGTTAAATAGAGCATAAATAATAATGTAATGGAAACCAGGTGTGTACAATAAAGACAAAACAAATGGACAATGAAACATAGATCGGTGGTGGCTAGAAAACTGGTGACGACGACCGCCGAAAGCCGCCCGAACAAGGAGAGGCACCAAATTTGGCGGAAGTCGTGACACATACATTTGTCAGGATGTTAGGAAGTGCATCTCAGTTTCCACCTCATTTTGTGGGCAGTGTGCACATAGCCTGTCTTCTCTTGAGAGGCAGGTCTGACTTTCTCAATAGGAAGGCTATGCTCGCTGAGTCTGTACATAGTCAAAGATTTCCTTAGTTTGGGGCCAGTCACAGTGGTTAGGTATTCTGCCACTGTGTACTCTCTGTTTAGAGACAAATAGCATTCTAGTTTGCTTTGTTGTTTTGTAAATTCTTTCCAATGTGTCAAGTAATTATATTTTTGTTTTCTCGTGATTTGGTTGGGTCTAAATGTGTTGCTGTCCTTGGGCTTTGTGGGGTTTGTTTTTGAACAGAGCCACAGGACCAGCTTGCTTAGGGGGCTCTTCTCCAGGTTTATTTCTATGTACAGTGGGGGAAAAAAGTCAGCCACCAATTGTGCAAGTTCTCCCACTTAAAAAGATGAGAGAGGCCTGTAATGTTCATCATAGGTACACTAGAAGAAGAAAAAATCCAGAAAATCACATTGTAGGATTTTTTGTGAATTTATTTGCAAATTATGGTGGAAAATAAGTATTTGGTCATCTACAAACAAGCAAGATTTCTGGCTCTGACAGACCTGTAACTTCTTCTTTAAGAGGCTCCTCTGTCCTCCACTCGTTACCTGTATTAATGGCACCTGTTTGAACTTGTTATCAGTATAAAAGACACCTGTCCACAACCTCAAACAGTCACACTCCAAACTCCACTATGGCCAAGACCAAAGAGCTGTCAAAGGACACCAGAAACAAAATTGTAGACCTGCACCAGGCTGGGAAGACTGAATCTGCAATAGGTAAGCAGCTTGGTTTGAAGAAATCAACTGTGGGAGCAATTATTAGGAAATGGAAGACATACAAGACCACTGATAATCTCCCTCGATCTGGAGCTCCACGCAAGAACTCACCCCGTGGGGTCAAAATGATCACAAGAACGGTGAGCAAAAATCCCAGAACCACAAGGGGGGACCTAGTGAATGACCTGCAGAGAGCTGGGACCAAAGTAACAAAGCCTACCATCAGTAACACACTACGCCGCCAGGGACTCAAATCCTGCAGTGCCAGACGGTGGCTTTGTTATGGAAGGTTTGTGAATTGCTTCCTTTTTCAGTAGGTGGATGTAGAATTTTAACGGCTCTTTTCTTGATTTTGATAATTAGCAGGTACCGGCCTGATTCTGCTCTGCATGCATTATTTGGTGTGTTACGTTGTACACAGAGGATATATTTGCTGAATTCTGCATGTAGAGTCTCAATTTGGTGTTTGTCCCATTTGATGAATTCTTGGTTCGTGTGCGGACCCCAGACCTCACAAACATAAAGGGCAATGGGTTCTATAACTGATTCAAGTATTTTTAGATAGATCCTAATTGGTATGTTGAATTTGATGTTCCTTTTGATGACATATAAGGCTCTTCTTGCCTTGTCTCTCAGATCGTTCACAGCTTTATGGAAGTTACCTGTGGCACTGATGTTTAGGCTGAGGTATACATCGTTTTGCATGTGCTCTATCTAGGGCAACGGTGTCTCGATGAAATATGTTTTCGTGGTCCTGGGAACTGGACCTTTTATGGAACACCATTATTTTTGTCTTACTGCGATTTACTGTCAGGGCCCAGGTATGACAGAACTGTGCAGAAGATCTAGGTGCTGCTGTAGGCCCTCCTTGGTTGGGGACAGAAGCAGCAGATCATCAGAAAACAGTAGACATTTAACTTCAGATTCTAGTAGGGTGAGGCCCAATGCTGCAGACCATTCTAGTACCCTCGCCAATTCGTTGATATATATGTTGTAGAGGGTGGGGCTTAAGCTGCATCCATGTCTCACCCACCGGCCCTGTGGAAAGAAATGTGTTTTTTTTGTGTGCCAACTTTAACCTCACACTTGTTGTTTGTGTACATGCATTTCATAATGTTGTATGTTTTTGCCCCAACACCACTTTCCATCAATTTGTATAGCAGTCCCTTGTGTAAAATTGAGTTGAAAGCTTTTTTGAAATTTACAAAGCATGAGAATACCTTTCCTTTGTTTTGGTTTGTTTGTTTGTCAATTAGGGTGTGCAGGGTGAATACAGGGTCTGCCGTACAGTAATTTGGTAAAAACCCAAATTGACATTTGCTCAGTACATTGTTTTCGCTGAAGAAATGTACGAGTCTGCTTTTAATGATAATGCAGAGGATTTTCCCAAGGTTGCTGTCGACACATATCCCACGTAGTTATTGGGGTCAAATTTGTCTCCACTTTTGTGGATTGGGGTGATCAGTCCTTGGTTCCAAATATTGGGGAATATGCCAGAGCTGAGGATGATGTTAAAGAGTTTAAGTATAGCCAATTGGAATTTGCGGTCTGTATATTTTATCATTTAATTTAGGATACCTTCAACCGCACAGGCCTTTTTGGGTTAGATGGAGTTCATTCAATGTAATTGGAGAATTCAGTGGGTTCAGGTTAGAGGTTGACCGATTATGATTTTTCAACGCCGATGCCGATTATTGGAGGACCAAAAAAAGCCGATACCGATTAATCGGCCGGTTAAAAAAAAAAGGTATTTGTAATAATGACAATTTCTACAATACTGAATGAACACTTATTTTAACTTAATATAATACATCAATACAATCAATTTAGCCTCAAATAAATAATGAAACATGTTCAATTCGGTTTAAATAATGCAAAAACAAAGTGTTGGAGAAGAAAGTAAAAGTGCAATATGTTCCATGTAAGAAAGCTAACATTTAAGTTCCTTGCTCAGAACATGAGAACATATGAAAGCTGGTGGTTCCTTTTAACATGAGTCTTCAATATTCCCAGGTAAGAAGTTTTAGGTTGTAATTATTATAGGAATTATAGGACTTTTTCTCTCTATACCATTTGTATTTCATTAACCTTTGACTATTGGCTGTTCTTATAAGCACTTTAGTATTGCCAGTGTAACAGTATAGCTTCCGTCCCTCTCCTCGCTCCTACCTGGGCTCAAACCAGGAACACAACGACAACAGCCACCCTCAAAGCAGTGTTACCCATGCAGAGCAAGGGGAACAACCACTCCAAGTCTCAGAGTGAGTGACGTTTGAAACGCTGTTAGCGCACACCCGGCTAACTAGCTAGCCATTTCACATCGGTTACAGTCATAAACAGCTGCTGGCAAACGCACAAAAGTGCTGTTTGAATGAATGATTACGAGCCTGCTGCTGCCTACCATCGCTCAGTCAGACTGCTTTATCAAATCATAGACTTAGTTATAACATGATAACACACAGAAATACGAGCCTTAGGTCATTAATATGGCCGAATCCGGAAACTATCATCATTATTATTTCAGTGAAATACAGAACCGTTCCGTATTTCATCTAACGGGTGGCATCCAAAAGTCTAAATATTCCTGTTACATTGCACAACCTTCAATGTTATGTCATAATTACGTAAAATTCTAGCAAATTAGGAGGCCCAAACTGTTGCATATACACTGACTCTGCGTGCAATGAATATTGCCTGCTAAACTGGATTTATTTTAGCTAAATATGCAGGTTTAAAAATATATACTTCTGTGTAATTATTTTAAGAAAGGCATTGATGTTTATGGTTAGGTACACATTGGAGCAACAATACGCACCTTATCTATTATATGCAACGCAGGACACGCTAGATAAACTAGTAATATTTGATTTGATTTGATTTTAATATCATCAACCATGTGTAGTTAACTAGTGATTATGATTATGATTATGATTGATTGATTGATTGTTGTTTTTAAGATAAGTTTAATGCTAGCTAGCAACTTACCTTGGCTTACTGCATTGACATAACAGGCAGGCTCCTCGTGGAGTGCAATGTAATCAGGTGGTTAGAGCGTTGAACTAGTTAACTGTAAGGTTGCAAGATTGAATCCCAGAGCTGACAAGGTAAAAATCTGTCGTTTTGCCCTTGAACGAGGCGGTTACCCCACCATTCCTAGGCCGTCATGGAAAATAAGAATGTGTTCTTAACCGACTTGCCTAGTTAAATAAAGATTTTAAAAAAAAATACATTTAAAAAAAAAAAATCGGCCAAATCGGTGTCCAAAAATTGTTATGAAAACTTGAAATTGGCTCTAATTAATCGGCCATTCTGATTAATCGGTCGAACTCTAATTCAGGTAGTCTTTAATTGTTGATTCTAAGATTTATATTTGATCATGTAAATTTTATTGCTGTTTGTTCTTTGTTATAGAGCCAAAAAGATTGGAAAAGTGGTTTATCCATAAATCTCCGTTTTGGAAAGATAACTCTTTGTGTTGTTGTTTGTTGAGAGAGTTTTCAAATTTTCCCAGAAGTGGTTAGATTCTATGGTTTCTTCAATTACATTGAGCTGATTTCTGACATGCTGTACCTTCTTTTTCCGTAGTGTATTTCTATATTGTTTTAGTGATTCACCATAGTGAAGGCTTAGGTTCAAGTTTTCTGGGTCTCTATGTTTTTGGTTGGATAGGTTTCTCAATTTCTTTCTTAGGTTTTTGCATTCTTCATCAAAACATTTGTCATTGTTGTTAATTTTCTTAGGTTGTCTACATGAAATGTTGGAATTTGATAGGGAAGCTGAGAGGTCAAGTATACTGTTTAGGTTTTCTACTGCCGAGTTTACACCTTCAATATTACAGTGAAACATTTTGTCCAGGAAATTGTCTAGAAGGGATTGAATTTGTTTTTAGTAGATTTCCACACTACTTTCCTTCCATCTATAGCATTTCTTAATATTATTCAGTTCCTTTGGCTTTGATGCCTCATGATAGAGCAAAGCTCTGATCAAGTAGTGTGTGATTTTTCTGTGATCTGATAGGGGTGTCTCTCTCGCTCGTTCCCTTTCTCAGAGAGAGCCTCCGGGTCTTTCTCTCAGGCATTCCTTTTGCTTGAGTATTCCTCTGTGTATCTTCTGCTCTCTTCCTGCTGCTGTTCATACCTGTAAGCCTTTCCCAGGTACCAACCCCTTTGGAAATATATTGGTTAAGTCCCTGTCTCTCTGTCTTGCTCTTTCTTTCTTTTTTTATTTCTTTCTTTCTTTCTTTCTCACTTTGTCTCTTTATTGTTCACTCTCAATTCAATTTCAATTTAAAATGCTTTACTGGCATGACAAAAGTGCATGTTTCTCTCTGTCTACTTTTCTGTTGAGCTCCCTTTTTCTCTCTTTCTCGCTCTGTTTCAATTTAAAATGCTTTACTGGCATAACAAAAGTAAATATTTCCCTCTCTGTATCTCTTTCTTCCTCTATTGCTCTAGCTATTTCTCTCTTGCTTGCATGTCGACAGTTGAAGTCGGAAGTTTACATATACACTTAGGTTGGAGTAATTAACACTTGTTTTTCAACCACTCCACAAATTTCTTGTTTACAAACTATAGTTTTGGCAAGTTGGTTAGGACATCTACTTTGTGCATGACACAAGTAATTTATTCAGTGGGTCAGAAGTTTTCATACACTAAGTTGACTGTGCCTTTAAACGGCTTGGAAAATTCCAGACAATTATGTCATGGCTTCAGAAGCTTCTGATAGGCTAATTGACATAATTTGAGTCAAATGGAGGTATACCTGTGGATGTATTTCAAGGCCTACGGTTTTCTTGAGTTGAAGGAGAGACGGACCAAAATGCAGCATGGTTATTATTCATGGTTCTTTAATAAAGGAACTATACATGAATAGACTAACAAAACAAGAAATGTGAAAAACCAAAACAGCCCTATCTGGTGCAAACACAGAGACAGAATCACCCACCAACCAAGGACCAAGCGGCGTGGTAAAGGACAGCGACGACAGCAGCGGCAGCAGCAACAACAGCGGCCAGCATCACAGGACTCCTGGACATGGGAGGAGATATTGAATGGAGATGGACCCTGGGCACAGGCTGGGGAATATCACCACCCCAAAGCAGAGCTGGAGGCAGCGAAAGCTGAGCGGCGGCAATATGAGGAGGCAGCACGGCAGCGCGACAGGTACGAGAGGCAGCCCCCCCAATTTTTTTGGGGGGGGCAGACAAGGTGTGGGGCTTAACCAGGTAGCAGACCTGAGCTCACTTCTCGTGCTTATTATAAGCAGCGCGTTACTGGTCAGGCACCGTGTTATGCGGTTAAGCACACGGTGTCGCCAGTACGTGCCCATAGCCCGGTGCGCTATAGGGCAGCCCCCGAAATTGCCATGCGAGTGTGGGCATCGAGCCAGGGCATATGGTGCCTGCTCAGCGTGTCAGGTCGCCGGTACGCAGTTTTGGTCCAGGGTATCCTGCACCGGCTCTGCGTGCTGTGTCTCCGGGGCGCTGGGAGGGTGCAGTGCGTCCTATGCCTGCGCTCTGCTCGTGCCGGGAAAATGTGAGAGTGGAGCCTAAGGGAGAGGTGCGCGTAGTAGGCACTAGATCTCCCGTGCTTACCCACAGCCTGGTTCAACCTGTGCCTGCACTCTGGAGGGCCCGGGCTGGAGTCGTGATCCAGCCTGGGCGAGTGGTGCCAAGGCTGCACACCAGAGCTCCAGTGCTCCCCCACAGCCCGGTCCTTCAGGTGCCTCCTCCTAACACCAGGTCTCCTGGAGGTCTCCCCAGCCTGGTGGGTCCTGTGGCAGCCCCACGCACCAGGCTGTCTCTCTGTCTCCTCCCTACAGGGGGTCCTGTCTGTCCGGCGCCGCCGGAGTCTATCGCCTGTCCCGCGCTGCCGGAGTCTCCCGCCTGTCCCGCGCTGCCGGAGTCTCCCGCCTGTCCGGCGCTACCGGAGTCTCCCGCGCTGCCGGAGTCTCCTGCCTGTCCGGCGCTGCCAGAATCTCCCGCCTGTCCGGTGCTGCCCCTCTGTCCCGAGATGCCCCTCTGTCCCGAGCTGCCCCTCATTCCCGAGCTGCCCCTCTGTCCAGTAGGGTCATTTAGAAGGGTTGCCATGGTTAGGAAGCCACGGAGGCGGACAATGAGGCGGACTAAGACGATTGTGAAGTGGGGTCCACGTCCCGCGCCAGAGCCGCCACCGCGGACAGACGCCCACTCAGTGTTTTCTTTATTAAAATTCATGATGAACACATACCACGCCGCATTTTGGTCCTCCGATCCTTCTCGCCTCTCTTCTTCAGATGAAGAGGAGGACGACCGTAACACCTACCTTCAAAATCAGTGCCTCTTTGCTTGACATCATGGGAAAATCAAAAGAAATCAGCCAAGATCCCAGAAAATAAATTATAGATCTCCACAAGTCTTGTTCATCCTTGGGAGCAATTTCCAAATGCCTGAAGGTACCACGTTCATCTGTACAAACAATAGTACGCAAGTATTAACACCATGGGACCACGCAGCCGTCATACCACTCAGGAAGGAGACACGTTCTGTCTCCTAGAGATGACCGTACTTTGGTGTGAAAAGTGCTAATCAATCCGAGAACGACAGCAAAGGACCTCCTGCAGATGCTGGAAGAAAGAGTTACAAAGGTATCTATATCCACAGTAAAACAAGTCCTATATCGACATAACCTAAAAAGCTGCTCAGCAAGGAAGAAGCAACTGCTCCAAAACCACCATAAAAAGCCAGATTACGGTTTGCAACTGCAACGTGAGGACAAAGATCGGCCTTTTTGGAGAAATGTTCTCTGGTCTGATGAAACAAAAATAGAACTGTTTGGCCATAATGACCATTGTTATGTTTGGAGGAAAAAGGGGAAAGCTTGCAAGCCGAAGAACACCATCCTAACCGTGAAGCACAGGGGTGGCAGCATCATGTTGTGGGGGTGCTTTGCTGCAGGAGGGACTGGTTAACTTCACAAAATAGATGGAATCATAAGGTGGGAAAATTATGTGGATATACTGATGCAACATCTCAAGACATCAGTCAGGGAAGCTAAAGCTTGGTTGCAAATGGGTCTTCCAAATTGACAATGACCCCAAGCATACTTCCAAAGTTGTGGCAAAATGGCTTAAGGACAACAAAGTCAAGGTATTGTAGTGGCAATCACAAAGACTTGACCTCAATCCCATAGAAAATTTGTGGGCAATTTGTGGGCAGAACTGAAAAAGTGTGTGCAAGCAATGAGGCCTACAAACCTGACACAGTTACACCAGCTCTGTCAGGAGGAATGGGCCAGAAATCACCCAACTTATTGTGTGAAACTTGTGTAAGGCTACCTGAAACATTTGACCCAAGTTAAAATAAATGTAAATGTAAACTATTTAATGGCAATGCTACCAAATACTAATTGAGTGTATGTGAAATTCTAACCCACTGGGAATGTGATGAAAGAAATAAAAGCTGAAATAAATCGTTCTCTCTACTATTATTCTGACATTTCACATTCTCAAAATAAAGTGGTGATCCTAACTGACCTAAGACAAGGAATTGTTACTAGTTTTAAATGTCAGGAATTGTGAAAATCTGAGTTTAAATGTTTTTGGCTAAGTGTATGTAAACTTCCGACTTCAACTGCATGTAGAACAGATAGGTAATTGTTCAGATGTGCACTCGCCTTAACCCCACCTGGCTCTAGCTTCTAACCCTGGCTCTGTCACAGTCAAGTTCACCTGGAGAGGACAAGCTGTTGGAACACAGGGAACAATACTAATTGCTGCCTCTTTCAAAGCGCATGCATCCTCTCTAATGTATAAGCCCCCAGGGGCAGAAATCGCTTAAATATCGCTGACATTCAGGAGTTTGAGGGACACCCACAGTAGGGGAAAACGGAAGAGGTGGAGGTAGGGGCGTGTGTTGATGTCGCTTCTGATGGCTTCACTCACCCCCCCTCCCACTTTCCTTCACCCACCATCCTTCCTTCCATTCCTTCAGCTCTCCATCACTCCTCCCTCTCTCACAGGAATCGTGGAATTCTCCCACTTGGCGCATTTCCAATGAAGATTTACCCCAGTGTTTACCCAAAAGGCTCAGCCTTTTCTGTTTCCATCTACGCAGGCCGGCCCCCGTGTCTCACTGGCCATGGCTCCAGTGGACCTGCTCTGACTTGGAGCCAGGCAAGGCTCTGAGTACTTTTCAGCTTGCATTTACAAAACAATGGCGAACTGTGAGCTTTAAGACCTTCTCACAAAGCCACTGTCTTGAATGATGCAGAGGTTGTTGATTCAGCTCGCCACAAGTCTTTAGTGTCATACTCCTGATGGAAACACAATAACACTAGAACTTGCATTAACATAAAACACCGGTGACAACCTTGTGTGGGGGAAAGACTCAGTGGAAAAGCACCATTAGAGTAGTGCAGGAGTTCCAGCCACTGGCACTCAGTCCCTTCTGTTGGACTTTAAGGTTTTCCCAGTCTATCCAGGCTGTTTCTGTCCAGGTATGGGCTTAACCTGTGTTTGGGAAACCTGCCCCAGTTGTATACTTTAAAATTACCCTCACGTCCTCACTATGAATTAATTATGTAGAGCTTACCTGTTCCAGAACAGTCGTTACATGTCCCTGAATTCACAAGCAGTGTCTCCACTGTCCTGAGATGGACTCTGTCTGTGCACGCTCAAGCAGTTATGTACATACACATGCAGCCACTTGCATACGCATACACCCACATGTATTTTAATCATATACTGTGTATACATACCAAAGCTGCTGTGTGCTCACACAGAGTCACTCCGTTTATTTTCTCTGTAGTAGCTAAGAGTGCTTCACTTTCTCTGTTGATCAAGTTGTGTAATCAGGCAGTGGTGTAGCAGAGGATGACAGATGGGGCCTTCAGACCCTGTTTGTTTATGTTTTTCTAAGATAGAGGCAGGGCTCTATTACTAATAGCGGAGACAAATTAGTTAAAGGTTGAGTAAGTATACATTTTGTTAGTGAATTCCATAATGTAGTTATTTTGTTAGATTCTTCTCCCTTTTAGTTGAAATCGTGTTTTTTCAAGGCCATTTTAGCTGTTGTGCTAGCTGTTTGGTCCAGACATTTTCACAAATTATGGGAATTTGTTGCATTATGAAGCTGTTGCCTCCTGCCGAGGATTCATGATCATGTTGTTAGACAAAGCAAGTAAAGTGAACTTCAGAACGTGATGTAGTTTTATAGGAATTTGCAGCTGCTGTTGTTAAGTAATGAATCTGCTAGCTTCTGACATGACTTACTGCATCTTTAATTAGCATTGCATATATTAGCGCTCGCTGTGTCTGTTTTCATCTGTCCTCTGAGCTTATTATCTCCATATGTTCAAAGAACGGAAACTCCAGAGGAGGAGAGAAAGGGGGGAATACTTTTATAGGCGGACAGCAAAGACACGTTTGACCTGTTTAACAGCGACTTCTTTTATGTGGCTGCCGAAAGAAATCATGAGTCTATTCTAATTACACTGTACATTGGTCCTGCCAGGCATGAGCTAACGCTCTTTATCGAAGAGTCTTTCGATTTTCTCTCTGTGTTGCAATGTGCCTCCATGTTGCAATGCTCTGCCAGCGCACTCAGATAAATATAATAGTTTGATTTAAACACTTACATGCTTTGCAAGAAGAATGATTTCCCTAATAATGTCGTTTACATGACACATCTGAAATCAGGCTACGAAATGGGATCTTGATAAATGAACAAAATCTCAATCAAAATAAATGTTCTACTACAGCGACCATGTTATTTTTTGGAAGCCTGTTTGATTCTGAGTTCAGACATATATCTTTGTATGTGAAAACTAAGATGCATACTTTCAGTTTTTCTAAAACTTACTTCACTTGCACATAAACATAGAGGTAGGCTTGCGCTGCTGGTCCTTGCACATCAAATGCACCGATGCTGTTGACGTAACCTATGTCGGCTGACGTATGCTCGCAAGCTAATCACAGAATGTGACGATAAAACTTAAGCAAATCATGCAATCTGGCCAGGTTGATATCCAGATTTTAATTTGGTAAAGTTGCACAGTGTGACATGTAATAATAGTAAAAGACTGAATCTGACGTACAGTGTAGGAAGGCCTTCAGGAATATCATCCATCTCGTGAAGCAACTGTCTAACGCTAACTTTCTCTTGATATCTCTCTGTCTTTCTCTTTAACTAGGCTATTTCCATCTAACTCATTCTCTCTTTAATGCTACCTCTTGGTCTCTTTTCTTTGAATGCTTCATTTCAATCTCTTTCTCTCTCAAAAACCATGACTCAGTCCTCCATTTCGAACACAAAAACAGTGTCAGAATCTCTAAAAGTTCTTAGTTTGTAACGCTTTTCTCCCTCTCTATATTTCTGTTTTTAACATGTCTGAATTCCTGACAATTAACGCCTTTTTTACGTCAATGTTTTTATCATCACTTTTTCATCCCAGAACTCGTGTGGGAGTGTAACAGCTCGGAAAATGACACAGGGTGCCACAAAAAGCCCAGAACTCGTGTGTGAGTGTAACAGCTCGGAAAATGACACAGGGTGCCACAAAAAGCCCAGAACTCATGTGGGAGTGTAACAGCTCAGAAAATGACACAGGGTGCCACAAATAGCCCAGAACTCGTGTGTGAGTGTAACAGCTCGGAAAATGACACAGGGTGCCACAAAAAGCCCAGAACTCATGTGGGAGTGTAACAGCTCAGAAAATGACACAGGGTGCCACAAAAGCCCAGAACTCGTGTGGGAATGTAACAGCTCGGAAAATGACACAGGGTGCCACAAAAAGCCCAGAACTCATGTGGGAGTGTAACAGCTCAGAAAATGACACAGGGTGCCACAAAAAGCCCAGAACTCATGTGGGAGTGTAACAGCTCAGAAAATGACACAGGGTGCCACAAAAAGCCCAGAACTCATGTGGGAGTGTAACAGCTCAGAAAATGACACAGGGTGCCACAAATAGCCCAGAACTCGTGTGTGAGTGTAACAGCTCGGAAAATGACACAGGGTGCCACAAAAAGCCCAGAACTCATGTGGGAGTGTAACAGCTCAGAAAATGACACAGGGTGCCACAAAAAGCCCAGAACTCGTGTGGGAATGTAACAGCTCGGAAAATGACACAGGGTGCCACAAAAAGCCCAGAACTCGTGTGTGAGTGTAACAGCTCGGAAAATGACACAGGGTGCCACAAAAAGCCCAGAACTCATGTGGGAGTGTAACAGCTCAGAAAATGACACAGGGTGCCACAAAAGCCCAGAACTCGTGTGGGAATGTAACAGCTCGGAAAATGACACAGGGTGCCACAAAAAGCCCAGAACTCGTGTGTGAGTGTAACAGCTCGGAAAATGACACAGGGTGCCACAAAAAGCCCAGAACTCATGTGGGAGTGTAACAGCTCAGAAAATGACACAGGGTGCCACAAAAAGCCCAGAACTCATGTGGGAGTGTAACAGCTCGGAAAATGACACAGGGTGCCACAAAAAGCCCAGAACTCATGTGGGAGTGTAACAGCTCAGAAAATGACACAGGGTGCCACAAAAAGCCCAGAACTCATGTGGGAGTGTAACAGCTCAGAAAATGACACAGGGTGCCACAAAAAGCCCAGAACTCATGTGGGAGTGTAACAGCTCGGAAAATGACACAGGGTGCCACAAATAGCCCAGAACTCGTGTGTGAGTGTAACAGCTCGGAAAATGACACAGGGTGCCACAAAAAGCCCAGAACTCATGTGGGAGTGTAACAGCTCAGAAAATGACACAGGGTGCCACAAAAAGCCCAGAACTCGTGTGGGAATGTAACAGCTCGGAAAATGACACAGGGTGCCACAAAAAGCCCAGAACTCGTGTGTGAGTGTAACAGCTCGGAAAATGACACAGGGTGCCACAAAAAGCCCAGAACTCATGTGGGAGTGTAACAGCTCAGAAAATGACACAGGCTGCCACAAATAGCCCAGAACTCGTGTGTGAGTGTAACAGCTCGGAAAATGACACAGGGTGCCACAAAAATCCCAGAACTCATGTGGGAGTGTAACAGCTCAGAAAATGACACAGGGTGCCACAAAAAGCCCAGAACTCATGTGGGAGTGTAACAGCTCAGAAAATGACACAGGGTGCCACAAAAAGCCCAGAACTCATGTGGGAGTGTAACAGCTCAGAAAATGACACAGGGTGCCACAAATAGCCCAGAACTCGTGTGTGAGTGTAACAGCTCGGAAAATGACACAGGGTGCCACAAAAAGCCCAGAACTCATGTGGGAGTGTAACAGCTCAGAAAATGACACAGGGTGCCACAAAAAGCCCAGAACTCGTGTGGGAATGTAACAGCTCGGAAAATGACACAGGGTGCCACAAAAAGCCCAGAACTCGTGTGTGAGTGTAACAGCTCGGAAAATGACACAGGGTGCCACAAAAAGCCCAGAACTCATGTGGGAGTGTAACAGCTCAGAAAATGACACAGGGTGCCACAAATAGCCCAGAACTCGTGTGTGAGTGTAACAGCTCGGAAAATGACACAGGGTGCCACAAAAAGCCCAGAACTCATGTGGGAGTGTAACAGCTCAGAAAATGACACAGGGTGCCACAAAAAGCCCAGAACTCGTGTGGGAATGTAACAGCTCGGAAAATGACACAGGGTGCCACAAAAAGCCCAGAACTCGTGTGTGAGTGTAACAGCTCGGAAAATGACACAGGGTGCCACAAAAAGCCCAGAACTCATGTGGGAGTGTAACAGCTCAGAAAATGACACAGGGTGCCACAAATAGCCCAGAACTCGTGTGTGAGTGTAACAGCTCGGAAAATGACACAGGGTGCCACAAAAAGCCCAGAACTCATGTGGGAGTGTAACAGCTCAGAAAATGACACAGGGTGCCACAAAAAGCCCAGAACTCGTGTGGGAATGTAACAGCTCGGAAAATGACACAGGGTGCCACAAAAAGCCCAGAACTCGTGTGGGAATGTAACAGCTCGGAAAATGACACAGGGTGCCACAAAAAGCCCAGAACTCGTGTGGGAATGTAACAGCTCGGAAAATGACACAGGGTGCCACAAAAAGCCCAGAACTCATGTGGGAATGTAACAGCTCGGAAAATGACACAGGGTGCCACAAAAAGCCCAGAACTCATGTGGGAATGTAACAGCTCGGAAAATGACACAGGGTGCCACAAAAAGCCCAGAACTCATGTGGGAGTGTAACAGCTCCGAAAATGACACAGGGTGCCACAAATAGCCCAGAACTCGTGTGTGAGTGTAACAGCTCGGAAAATGACACAGGGTGCCACAAAAAGCCCAGAACTCATGTGGGAGTGTAACAGCTCAGAAAATGACACAGGGTGCCACAAAAAGCCCAGAACTCGTGTGGGAATGTAACAGCTCGGAAAATGACACAGGGTGCCACAAAAAGCCCAGAACTCGTGTGTGAGTGTAACAGCTCGGAAAATGACACAGGGTGCCACAAAAAGCCCAGAACTCATGTGGGAGTGTAACAGCTCAGAAAATGACACAGGGTGCCACAAATAGCCCAGAACTCGTGTGTGAGTGTAACAGCTCGGAAAATGACACAGGGTGCCACAAAAAGCCCAGAACTCATGTGGGAGTGTAACAGCTCAGAAAATGACACAGGGTGCCACAAAAAGCCCAGAACTCGTGTGGGAATGTAACAGCTCGGAAAATGACACAGGGTGCCACAAAAAGCCCAGAACTCGTGTGTGAGTGTAACAGCTCGGAAAATGACACAGGGTGCCACAAAAAGCCCAGAACTCATGTGGGAGTGTAACAGCTCAGAAAATGACACAGGGTGCCACAAATAGCCCAGAACTCGTGTGTGAGTGTAACAGCTCGGAAAATGACACAGGGTGCCACAAAAAGCCCAGAACTCATGTGGGAGTGTAACAGCTCAGAAAATGACACAGGGTGCCACAAAAAGCCCAGAACTCGTGTGGGAATGTAACAGCTCGGAAAATGACACAGGGTGCCACAAAAAGCCCAGAACTCGTGTGTGAGTGTAACAGCTCGGAAAATGACACAGGGTGCCACAAAAAGCCCAGAACTCATGTGGGAGTGTAACAGCTCAGAAAATGACACAGGGTGCCACAAATAGCCCAGAACTCGTGTGTGAGTGTAACAGCTCGGAAAATGACACAGGGTGCCACAAAAAGCCCAGAACTCATGTGGGAGTGTAACAGCTCAGAAAATGACACAGGGTGCCACAAAAAGCCCAGAACTCGTGTGGGAATGTAACAGCTCGGAAAATGACACAGGGTGCCACAAAAAGCCCAGAACTCGTGTGGGAATGTAACAGCTCGGAAAATGACACAGGGTGCCACAAAAAGCCCAGAACTCGTGTGGGAATGTAACAGCTCGGAAAATGACACAGGGTGCCACAAAAAGCCCAGAACTCGTGTGGGAATGTAACAGCTCGGAAAATGACACAGGGTGCCACAAAAAGCCCAGAACTCGTGTGGGAATGTAACAGCTCGGAAAATGACACAGGGTGCCACAAAAAGCCCAGAACTCATGTGGGAATGTAACAGCTCGGAAAATGACACAGGGTGCCACAAAAAGCCCAGAACTCATGTGGGAGTGTAACAGCTCAGAAAATGACACAGGGTGCCACAAATAGCCCAGAACTCGTGTGTGAGTGTAACAGCTCGGAAAATGACACAGGGTGCCACAAAAAGCCCAGAACTCATGTGGGAGTGTAACAGCTCAGAAAATGACACAGGGTGCCACAAAAAGCCCAGAACTCGTGTGGGAATGTAACAGCTCGGAAAATGACACAGGGTGCCACAAAAAGCCCAGAACTCGTGTGTGAGTGTAACAGCTCGGAAAATGACACAGGGTGCCACAAAAAGCCCAGAACTCATGTGGGAGTGTAACAGCTCAGAAAATGACACAGGGTGCCACAAATAGCCCAGAACTCGTGTGTGAGTGTAACAGCTCGGAAAATGACACAGGGTGCCACAAAAAGCCCAGAACTCATGTGGGAGTGTAACAGCTCAGAAAATGACACAGGGTGCCACAAAAAGCCCAGAACTCGTGTGGGAATGTAACAGCTCGGAAAATGACACAGGGTGCCACAAAAAGCCCAGAACTCGTGTGTGAGTGTAACAGCTCGGAAAATGACACAGGGTGCCACAAAAAGCCCAGAACTCATGTGGGAGTGTAACAGCTCAGAAAATGACACAGGGTGCCACAAATAGCCCAGAACTCGTGTGTGAGTGTAACAGCTCGGAAAATAACACAGGGTGCCACAAAAAGCCCAGAACTCATGTGGGAGTGTAACAGCTCAGAAAATGACACAGGGTGCCACAAAAAGCCCAGAACTCGTGTGGGAATGTAACAGCTCGGAAAATGACACAGGGTGCCACAAAAAGCCCAGAACTCGTGTGGGAATGTAACAGCTCGGAAAATGACACAGGGTGCCACAAAAAGCCCAGAACTCGTGTGGGAATGTAACAGCTCGGAAAATGACACAGGGTGCCACAAAAAGCCCAGAACTCGTGTGGGAATGTAACAGCTCGGAAAATGACACAGGGTGCCACAAAAAGCCCAGAACTCGTGTGGGAATGTAACAGCTCGGAAAATGACACAGGGTGCCACAAAAAGCCCAGAACTCGTGTGGGAATGTAACAGCTCGGAAAATGACACAGGGTGCCACAAAAAGCCCAGAACTCATGTGGGAATGTAACAGCTCGGAAAATGACACAGGGTGCCACAAAAAGCCCAGAACTCGTGTGGGAATGTAACAGCTCGGAAAATGACACAGGGTGCCACAAAAAGCCCAGAACTCGTGTGGGAATGTAACAGCTCGGAAAATGACACAGGGTGCCACAAAAAGCCCAGAACTCGTGTGGGAGTGTAACAGCTCGGAAAATGACACAGAGTGCCACAAAAAGCCCAGAACTCGTGTGGGAGTGTAACAGCTCGGAAAATGACACAGGGTGCCACAAAAAGCCCAGAACTCGTGTGGGAGTGTAACAGCTCGGAAAATGACACAGGGTGCCACAAAAAACACAGAACACAGAATATCAAATAGACACACTAGACTTTTCATCTTGGTGTTTTTTTCTTCTTTTATTTTCCCCCCTTTTAGCTCTCCTTTACTCCATTGCTTTTATGCTCTCCTTTCTTCTTGAACATGTTTCTGGCTGCGGCTTGATGGGTCTGACTGGAAGTTCTGGAACCTGTGTTGTGATTGGATTGGAGGACCATTGTTCTAGTGTGGCTTGGGCTGCCACAGCATGTGCTTACTGTGCTAGCACATTCAACGGTTGTGGTGAAAGTAAGTCTTTCTTTCCAAACATATTTTCCCCTTGACTTGTGTTGTGAGTAAGACTTGACGGGCAGCACTGTTTGGTATTTTGGTAAGTCCCCATGTGAGAGGATACAGCACCAAGCCCTGAAGAACACCGTGGCCTGTTGATTGTACACACAAGGGGTGTGGATGACTGTGTGAAATGCCAACTGGCCAGGTTGTAGAGCTAAAAGGCTGTAATGCTCAGTGGACTGGGTGGTCATTACTTTGTCTGGGATACAGATGTTTCACTGGGAATTTGGCTTTTTTAAAAATCTTTCCCCATCTTTCTTATTTTCTTTCACTCATGCAAACATTCTATCCATAGATCTTCAATTCTTTCTCCATCTCCCCAGGCTTCAATCATGTTTTATCTCCTGCTTCTTTATTTACCCTCCTCCTTCTTTTTTTTTTTTTTTTTTTTTTTTACCAAACTCTCTTCTTTCCCTCCCTCTAACTTTATTTTTCACTTAAATTCCACTCACTGGTGCTCCTGTAGGGATCTATATGGAGAATGTATGTAGCCCTCCCTCTTGAAGAAGATGAGCACTCGGTTATCAGTGAAGCAAAACTTCTACAATATCCATATCCAAAACCATAGCTCTGAGAGAACTCTCCCTATTTTGCTCTATGAGATATGACTGTGAGACAATAGGCAGACAGAGATAGAGATCAAGAGTTGCAGGGGGAGTTGTAAAATGTATCTTTTAAATGTACTGGATGGAGAAAAATATAATTTATTGCCCTTAGTGTATAATCAATTTCTAACATATGTTGGTTGCACCCTCTTAATATTGACATTGGGGGGACTATTTGTCTATAATTAGAGTCATGAGTGTGTATACTCAATGTCAGTTTGTATGATATAGATGTAGATAAACAGCAAACTACACCATTTACTGTATGCTGTAAATATAACTTGAATCAGACTGTATTTACTGTATTATAAACAAAGTCAAACCCAGAAGCTATAGGGCAGAGGGAAGCCTTGCCAGACATTGACCAGTGACAGACAGCCTTCAGCTTTGATGATATTATTGCGAAATGCCAGTCATTGTGGTGAGGGTGAGGTGAGACGGTTAGAGAGAGAGATGAAAGGGAGGGAATGAGTATGGTTATAGGCTGGCAGGGGAAATCTCCCTGGGTCAGTTGAGACCGAGGGAGAGGAGGACAGTAGAAGGAAGAGAAGGGGGAAAATGGAGGAAGAGGGGTGAGAAGGGGGAGAGAGAGGAGTAAGAGAATAGAGAAGGGTGTGAAAGAGATAAAGAGTAGACTAGGGGAAATGGAGAGATAGGGGGTTGAGTGAAGACAAAGAGGTGAAAGGGGGCGTGGTTTAGGCTAAGCCTGTGGGTCCTCTGAGGATCTTTGAGATGTATTAGAATCAGATGAGGCTGATATTCATCTGCACAGATAACACTCTCCACTGAGCCAGCCAGCACTCTGCTCCACCACTGCAGCCCCCTGCCCTTAACCACAGAATATTATATTCCTCGAAGTCTGGTATCCAGCGCTACTGCAACAGGAGGGACAAAAAAAAAGAGATTGAGAAAGATTGACAGACAGCAAGAGAGTGGGGGGTGTTTATTTTTATTTCATTTTTATTTAACCTTTATTTAACCAGGTAGGCTCGATGAGAACAAGTTCTCATTTACAACTGAGGCCTGGCCAAGATAAAGCACAGCAGTGTGAACAGACAACACAGAGTTACACATGGAATAAACAATTAACAAGTCAATAACACACTAGAAAAAAAATAAAAAAAGAGAGTCTATATACATTGTGTGCAAAAGGAATGAGGAGGTAGGCGAATGATTACAAATTAGCAGATTAACACTGGAGTGATACATGATCAGAGTGATAAATGATCATGTACAGGTAGAGATACTGGTGTGCAAAAAAGCAGAAAAGTAAATAAATATAAACAGTATGGGGATGAGGTAGGTAAATTGGATGGGCTATTTACCGATAGACTATGTACAGCTGCAGCGATCGGTTAGCTGCTCAGATAGCAGATGTTTGAAGTTGGTGAGGGAGATAAAAGTCTCCAACTTCAGTGATTTTTGCAGTTCGTTCCAGTCACAGGCAGCAGAGAACTGAAACGAAAGGCGGCCAAATGAGGTGTTGGCTTTAGGGATGATCAGTGAGATACACCTGCTGGAGCGCGTGCTACGGGTGGGTGTTGCCATCGTGACCAGTGAACTGAGATAAGGCGGAGCTTTACCTAGCATGGACTTGTAGATGACCTGGAGCCAGTGAGTCTGGCGACGAATATGTAGCAAGGGCCAGCAGACTAGATACAGGTTGCAGTGGTGGGTGGTATAAGGTGCTTTAGTAACAAAGCGGATGGCACTGTGATAAACTGCATCCAGTTTGCTGAGTAGAGTATTGGAAGCTATTTTGTAGATGACATCGCCGAAGTCAAGGATCGGTAGGATAGTCAGTTTTACTAGGGTAAGTTTGGCGGCGTGAGTGAAGGAGGCTTTGATGCGGAATAGAAAGCAGACTCTAGATTTGATTTTAGATTGGAGATGTTTGATATGAGTCTGGAAGGAGAGTTTACAGTCTAGCCAGACACC
Source organism: Oncorhynchus masou masou (assembly GCF_036934945.1). Lineage (NCBI taxonomy): Eukaryota > Metazoa > Chordata > Actinopteri > Salmoniformes > Salmonidae > Oncorhynchus > Oncorhynchus masou. Next base: position 23,136,845 of record NC_088233.1, on the reverse strand, counting down.
TAGGTACTTATAGATGTCCACATATTCTAGGTCGGAACTATCCAGGGTGGTGATGCTAGTCGGGCGTGCGGGTGCAGGCAGAGAACGGTTGAAAAGCATGCATTTGGTTTTACTAGCGTTTACGAGCAGTTGGAGGCCACGGAAGGAGTGTTGTATGGTATTGAAGCTTGTTTGGAGGTTAGATGTGTCCAAGGAAGGGCCGGAAGTATACAGAATGGTGTCGTCTGCGTAGAGGTGGATCAGGGAATCACCCGCAGCAAGAGCAACATCATTGATAAATACGGAGAAAAGAGTCGACCCGAGAATTGAACCCTGTGTCACCCCCATAGAGACTGCCAGAGGACCGGACAACATGCCCTCCGATTTGACACACTGAACTCTATCTGCAAAGTAGTTGGTGAACCAGGCAAGGCAGTCATTAGAAAAACCGAGGCTACTGAGTCTGCCGATAAGAATATGGTGATTGACAGAGTCGAAAGCGTGTGTGTGTGTGTGGGGGGGGGGGGGGGGTTGGGGGCGGGGGAGTAGGGAAGGTGAAAGAGACATAGGAAGAGAGAGAGACAGACAGAGAGAAGGGGCTGAGATAAAGAAAGGACAGATTGTGACAGTCTTTTTGAATTTGATTTAAATACGTTTTTTTTATTTCACCAGGTAAGTTGATTGAGAACACATTTTCATTTACAGCAACGACCTGGGGAATAGTTACAGGGATGAATGAGCCAATTGGAAGCTGGGGATGATTAGGTGGCCATGATGGTATGAGGGCCAGATTGGGAATTTAGCTGGGGTTATCATAAGATTAGGGGTGTTAAGTGCCATGGGGTTTTAGCGAGAATCAGGACAACCGTTTAATGTCCCATCCAAAAGACGGCACCATACACAGGACAAGGTCCCCAATCACTGCCCTGGGGCACTGGGATATATATATGTTTTAGACCAGAGGAAATAGTGCCTCTTAATTGCACTCCAACACCACTTCTAGCAGCATCCAGGGACCGACCAGAACCAACCCTGCTTAGCTTCAGAGGCAAGCCAGCAGTGGGATGCAGGGTGGTGTGCCCCTGGCAAGACTAAGTTTCACAGATTTGTTAGTTGTTCTTGAAAATAACTTTCTCACACACTTACGGTATATTATCAAAGTTAAGGTGAGGAATCCTCTATTTGTGTAGTAACCAGGGTTGAGGTAAATTAAATGTATGTCCCAGTCATTCAGGAATTGGAATTTGGTTTTATTTTCTGAATTGAACAGAATTGAATTGACCGCAACCCTGTTGGTAACCAAACCTGACCACCCTGTAGACAATCAGAGTGCTACCAAAGCAAAGAGATATCATGTGTTTGATACTCACCAAGTAAGCATCCATGTCTAGAACAAAAGCCCCATGACTTCTGGGCCCTGTAACCTCTACCTATGGCTGTGATCAAGGTGTCTGTGTGGGTGTCATCTGTGTGTTTGAGTGTGTGGGTGTCATCTGTGTGTTTGAGTGTGTGGGTGTCATCTGTGTGTTTGAGTGTGTGGGTGTCATCTGTGTGTTTGAGTGCGTGGGTGTCATCTGTGTGTTTGAGTGCGTGGGTGCGTGCAGGTTTGTTGAGTTGAATGAACTTTACTTTTCACCAGTTCTTCTAACTAACACATTCTTAATAGGAACCATTTTCCAGCCACCTATATCACAGGAATCATCCCAAAGTCTGCTAAAAAGGCATGTTTTAAATTCAGAATGTGTTTTGTAGTTCATCTTAAATGATTTCTGGTACCACAGAGAGAGACTAGGCTATATCCAGCTATTTTGAATCCCTGTTTTGAGTCCAGAAATAGTACTGCATATTACGGATGTTTTTTTATAGATTACTGGATGCTCTGTCCATTAGTTGTATTCGTTGCTTTCTTTTAAGCACCAGTCCATATGTACCTCTTATTCTCAAGACATTTTAAGTGAGGGATGAGAGAGAGGGACTTTGCGAGTGTACTGTATCTGCCTGCAATAGAGGTAGAGTGAACAAAGTAGAGCACACCAATTTCTTTGTTTATTATTATTTTGTTATCGGGTCAATTCGAGTTTTATGTACTCTTCGTCTTACAGTTGCCACGGGGGACAGGTCACTTACAGGACTGAGCTTTTAAGAGGGAGTATTTCCAGAGACACACATTGTTAAGTCCTCGGTAGCAGCAGCTTGTGAGAAAATCTGCTTTATGAACCACTAAAATGAGCTATTTCAGATTGGTATTGTTCTACTTTACGGTGTGGAACCGATCGTCAATAATAATGCTAATGTCTCTCCCTCCTGATGGCGGTGTTGAACCTTAAAGCACCTCTGTGTCTCATAAAGCCTGTCTCTATTGTGGTTGTTTCGAGTGCTAGGCCGCATCCTAAATGGCACCCTTTTCCATTTGTACTGTACTACTTCTGACCAGGGCCCATAGGGCAGTTGTGCACTATATAGGGAATAGGGTGCCATTTGGTACGTATCCAATGACTTTAAGGATTGGGACCATAGGGAATGCTGGGAAAGTGTGTTAGCTAGCTTCTCCATGGGGAAACCTCCAACCTCCATTATGATTTCCCCCCATCCATCTTTTTTTCATGAGGTAGCTATGACGGACAGACTTTTCCAGCCACATATAGGTTTTTGATACAGTACTGCGGTGAGGAGGGACTCCAGAAAAGTGGAACTTTATAATCTGAACATTGTGTATTAGAATCACATAAAACAATAACAGTTGGTAACCTTAAACGGTTGGACCTGGGACAAAGCACAGCTGGGAGGGTTTTAAATGTGGGAATGAAACAATATGGCCTCAGACACTTTCTCTCCAAGGGTTCTGTTTAACTGTGCTTTGGAAAAATGAGGCATATCTTTTGTGACAAATTTTAAACTTGTTGGAAACGGTCTCTTAACCGTGTTTGGTATAACAAGACACACACACACACACACACACATTAATTTTCTCCTCCACTGTGATCTTATAATGATAACATAGCTCAACATAGGCCATATCCAGCTTCTCCTACTGATCAACCTTTCTCTTAACTTTAATTCAACAACATGTAGGCCTACACTAGCCTAGTGGTTAGAGCATTGAACTAGTAACCAAAAGGTTGCAAGTTCAAATCCCCGAGCTGACAAGGTACAAAATCTGTCGTTCTGCCCCTGAACAGGCAGTTAACCCACTGTTCCTAGGCCGTCATTGAAAATAAGAATTTGTTCTTAACTGACTTGCCTAGTAAAATAAAGGTAAAATTAAAAAAAATAACTATACAGTATACACATTGCAAAGTCACAATATCTAAAGTATATTTTCCTAATGTATGGGAATATGATATTCCCAGATATTAGTGACATCAGTCATTCGCGGGCCCTATTGAATTGTACAGTATTAGCAGTCAGAACAGGCCTCTATAGAACAATCATCAGACACGCATCATTCATCACGCTAATTAGTTCTACTATACATTCTTACGGAGCTTACACTCTGCAGAAAGTGTGTGTGTGCTGGGCCGGGGGAGACACAGAGATGGGTCAAAAATAGACTTGAGCATAGTGGGAAGGGGAGTGGAGGGGAAAAAATTTGGTTTTTGTTAGCTTTGGCAGATACACGAAGCGATTCCGGAACCCTGTGTCCAGATTCCCAGCAGTATGTGGTGCTACGGCCTGTTACGCACCATACCTGCCTGTAAACACACACACACATACTGTAGGGATGTTACGGTGACCTTATTATCGCCACACCGGTGGTCACGAGTCATGACAGCAGTCAAATTCCATGTGACCACTTAGTCACGGTAATTAGGCTTCTCCAAGCTCTGATGCTGCTGATGGTCATTAGTAGCCTACCAAACTTGCTAACCGCCTGGTACTCAGCACTCTATTGTCCCTCTAATCACTCTGACATCAATGAAAATGTAATCTAAAATGAGCTGATGTTGTGCAACATTTCTATAGGCTATATGCAATTGCATGAGAAAACAGAGTGATGGCCTCTATTAAAAAGATGAGGATCCCATCAGCTTTCTTTAGGCTTAATATATATTTATTTCTCAACTTTCCTCATATTAAGCATGAAAATGGCATGAAAATGAACCATGGGAAAAGCATCCTCCATTCGCTATTTAAGTGCATAGATTATGTATTCTTCCTCCTGCCTCTGTTTCGAGACAGGTGCATGATTGTCCATTCACACATATTATTTAGTATATGTAAAGACAAGATTAAATCAAGAATAGTGTGATGGGTTACAATATTAGCCTATCACTTGTGAATTATATTTTATCACTTGTGAATGATGCCCAGCTTAAGGCAAGAAACAGCGCATGCCTTTTTTTGTGACATAGTCACATACCTCGTGTAACCTAGTCCATAAAATTATATGTTTTGATAAGGTTTGTGTCATAACTGAAGTGGCAAAATAACTTCTTAAAATTAAGCATATTATTCTGCTTTACAAGGGGTTTAGAGCCTAGCTGGCATACATGAGCAGTGTGTGAGTTTCAAGTTTGGGGAAGATAATTTTCACCATAAAAATGCACCTTTATAATAAAAGCATTACATGCATAATCACATTTGTGGTAACTTTTGATAATGGTGTTTTCCTGCTAATGGAACATTTGCACTTATGCCGTGTGCGCATTGCTGCACAATATCCTAATAGTTTATCAACACTTTAGACTAAACGTTCTGATCTGTTGTGTTTTTTGATGCTAATGGTTGTATTAATTTGGGATCTATCGCATCCCACAACTGTCCCAGACTATGTTTGGAATATTTCTTTGTCGCACAGAATATGTCAACTTTTGTACTATGGGAGATAGTAGATTGACATAGACTAGTGATTTTGCTGTTCATTAGGCCTACTCATCTAGTTGGCTGATGAAAAGTAAATGTGGACATTTCTTCCAATATCTTCAATATGTATATTAATGTTTAATAATTAAGGACTCTTGGAAGATTAGTCCAAATGAGGACTAAAAGAGATCCTAATAAAATAAAAGCAAATATGCACCTTTGAATTAAAAAAAAAAAAAAAAAAACAGTTGTGTCCCAGATATGTCTGTCTTCACTTGTAGCCTGTGAGAAAGACCCCATCACCTGACAGAGAGCCATGTGAGTGAGATGTGCTTCAGCCGGGCGAAGGGAACTATCATTATTATATTTAGCCCTAGGGCACAATGGGCACTGGCTGCAAAAAGCATGGATTATTTTAGGGAGCATTACGGCCACACAAAGGGGATGCAGCCAGAAAATTCGAGGCATTATCAAGTGCTTGTCAAATTGTGAATGAGTGACTGATTCACAATTTTTGTACAGCCTGCACAATTAACAAAGCAGAGTTCATGACTTTCATGTGATTTTTTGTTAGTTACATCATGCAGCCTTAGAATGTATTAAAAATCAAAAATCAAAACATGTACCAGTAACGGTACCCCCTGTATATAGCCTCGTTGTTGTTATTTTACTGTATTATTTTTTACTTGAGTTTATTTAGTCAATATTTTCTTAACTCTAAATCTGCATTATTAGCTTAGGGCTAGTAAGTGTAAGCAAGCATTTCACGGTATTCGGAGCATGTGACAAATTATTTGATTTGAACATTTGTATCACAACTCATAAATAACTCTAAATTTAGCATATGTTTCTTTGTTAATCACTCAACACAGAATAGCCACATGTGCACATATCCTTTCTATGTTCAGTTGTATTCTTTATACTGTAAAATAATATAAAATAATGCCACAGAATTCTAAGCAAATCATGTCTGCTAAATGAACTAGTGTAGCCCACAATCCATTTGGTATAGCCAGATCAGGGCCTAACATAAGGACAACTCATAGAATGCTATTCATTTTCTTCATAACATGTTTCTTTAGACTTGTCTAAAATAAATAATGGATTTATTGTGATGGTGTAGTCCATGGGTGTCAAACTCTGGCCCGTGGGCCAAATTTGGCCCGCGGGGTAATTATATTTGGCCCGCAAGACAATACCAAATTACTACTAGAGCTGGCCCGCCGGTATTATACAGCGCATTCACCACTAATACTACGAATCCCATAATGCTCTGCTGTTTTCGCGCGCCAATCAGGACAGGACCCAGAAATGCTCTCTCCTCTGTGACAGTAGTCATAGCAACATAGACGCTACAACTGTCAGCGAGCTAACCCTTTCCAAAAATGGCGAAAAGAAAGGCAGAAAACAGGAGCTTTCTGGACAAGTGGGAGGCAGAATATCTGTTTACATATGTAAAAGACAAACCTGTTTGTCTTGTTTGTGGAGTCAACGTGGCTGTAAGTAAGGAGTACAACATTAGACGACACTATGAAACGAAACACCATGACAAATACAAGGACCTGGACATGACTCAAAGGAGCCAGAAAGTAGAGGAGATGAAAAGAAGCTTTGTTTCACAACAGAATATGTTTAAAAAAGCCACATCACAAAGCGAGGCTGCTGTAAAGGCTAGTTATATAGTGGCAGCAGAGATCGCAAAATCAGCCCGGCCCTTTAATGAGGGAGAGTTCATGAAAAAGTGCATGATGAAGGTTTGTGACCTCGTATGCCCAGAGAAAAAACAAGCATTTTCAAACGTGAGCCTGAGCAGGAACACAGTAGCTGATCGAACATGTGATCTTGCCACCAATCTGTATGACCAGCTGATGGAAAAGGGAAAATATTTTGTTGCGTTCTCCCTCGCTGTGGATGAGAGCTGCGACGCATCTGATACTGCTCAGCTGTCAGTCTTCATCCGTGGAGTGGACTCAAATCTGTGTGTTACGGAGGAGCTATTAGGATTCAAATCAATGCATGGCACAACCACAGGAAAGGAAATCTTTGAGGAGGTTTCCAAATGTGTAACTGAAATAAAGCTGCCGTGGGATAAACTCGTTGGATTAACGACAGATGGTGCGGCAGCGATGTGCGGTAAAAAGAGTGGACTGGTGGGCATGGTTCGGGAGAAGATGCGGGAAGAGAACTGTGCAGGTGAGCTAACTGTTTACCACTGCATCATACATTAGGAAGCACTGTGTGCCAAAGCCCTAAAGATGGAACATGTTATGACCACAGTAACACAGGTAGTTAACTTTATAAGAGCCAAAGGTCTAAATCACCGCCAGTTTAAATCTTTTCTGGAGGAGTGTGGTTCGGAATACGCAGACGTGCCGTATCACACAGAGGTGAGATGGCTAAGCAGAGGAAAAGTACTGAACAGATGTTTCAAGCTGCGTGAGGAAATATGTCAATTCCTGGAAACCAAAGGGAAGGATACAGCAGAGCTCCGGGAGCAAAAGTTCCTGTGTGAGCTGGCCTTTCTCTGTGACATCTCGAGCCATCTCGATGCGCTGAACCTGCAGCTTCAGGGGCGGGGCCGCATCATCACAGACATGTACGCTGCAGTGAGGGCCTTCAAAACCAAACTGTGCCTGTGGGAGAATCAGATGCTGCAAGGAAACCCTTGCCATTTTCCCTGCTGCCAATCCATAAAAGCGCAGATCTCTACCGCCGTGTTCCCATGCGCACAGTTTGCTGAAAAACTCAGTGTTCTCGCCGCTGAGTTTAGCCGGCGATTTGCCGACTTCGATGCCCAGAAATGCAAGTTTGAACTGCTTAGTAATCCCTTCGCAGTTGATGTGGAAAATGCACCAACCAACATCCAAATGGAGCTGATTGAACTCCAGTGCAACGACACGCTGAAGTCAAAGTATGATGCTGTGGGCGCCGCACAGTTTCCACGGTTCATCCCTGACACAATGCCTCAGCTCCGCACCCAAGCTGCTCAGATGCTCTCCATGTTCGGTAGCACTTATCTATCCGAGCAACTTTTCTCCTCGATGAAGATGACCAAAACAACTCACAGGAGACGTCTGACTGATGAACATCTTCGCTCGATACTGAGGATTTCTTCAGCTCAGAGCTTGAGCCCAGACATTGATGAACTAGCATCCAAGAAGAGATGACAGGTATCTGGCTTGGGCACATCAGATTAGACCAGTGTGCAATTATTAACGTTTTCTTTATGCACTTTTTCTTGCTACAAGGCATGGGCTTGAATGGTTGATTGATTTATTATCATTTTATTTGTAAAATTATTAGCCAGTGGAAAAAGTTTATTTTGGTATTTAAATCAGAAGGCTGCAAATAGAAAAGAGGCATACAATTTTTATTTAAATTTTATTTATTTAATAAATGAATGCCATTGATGTGTTTTTTCATTTGAAATTCGATTTTGCATGTCTCCACTATTAAAATATATATTCTATGGTAATAAGCGATGCTTGTTCCATATTCAATGTTAAAGCAAAACTTGTTTGGGTCCATATTAAAAGGTTAATTTGTTCAATGTTGGCCCGTGACTTTGTTCAGGTTTTACATTTTGGCCCACTGGGTATTTGAGTTTGACACCCCTGGTGTAGTCTATATTATAAGGATTTATTTAACTTTTTAAAATGTAGATGTTCCAAAGGTCTGCATCAGTGGCTTGTAGGATATGCGTGGAAGCCAGGAAATGCTAAATGTGTTTATGTTCATTAACTCTAAATTACTGGGAGACCGGCAGTTATTTGCTTGACAATCACCAGCTGACAAAATTTCCTGACCGCCACAGCCCTACACAGACACACACACACAGTCGTAAAAGCTGTGGGGTAGAGCTGGCGTAGAGCCTTCTGGATGTGTTATGGATCCACGGGCCTAGTGCTGAGAACGGAGGAAACACACAAATGGAAGAACAGAGAAGAGGGAGGTGTGAGAGAAGTGTGTATGTGTGCATGCGTGTGTGCTTGTGTTTGTTCATGTGTATGTGTTTATGCATGCGTGTGTGCTTGTGTTTGTTCATGTGTATGTGTTTATGCATGCGTGTGTGCTTGTGTTTGTTCATGTGTATGTGTTTATGCATACGTGTGTGCTTGTGTTTGTTCATGTGTATGTGTTTTTGCATATGTGTGTGCTTGTGTTTGTTCAGGTGTATGTGTTTATGCATGCGTGTGTGCTTGTGTTTGTTCATGTGTATGTGTTTTTGCATGTGTGTGTGCTTGTGTTTGTTCATGTGTATGTGTTTATGCATGTGTGTGTGCTTGTGTTTGTTCATGTGTATGTGTTTATGCATGTGTGTGTGCTTGTGTTTGTTCATGTGTATGTGTTTTTGCATGTGTGTGTGCTTGTGTTTGTTCACGTGTATGTGTTTATGCATGTGTGTGTGCTTGTGTTTGTTCATGTGTATGTGTTTTTGCATGTGTGTGTGCTTGTGTTTGTTCATGTGTATGTGTTTATGCATGTGTGTGTGCTTGTGTTTGTTCATGTGTATGTGTTTATGCATGTGTGTGTGCTTGTGTTTGTTCATGTGTATGTGTTTTTGCATGTGTGTGTGCTTGTGTTTGTTCACGTGTATGTGTTTATGCATGTGTGTGTGCTTGTGTTTGTTCATGTGTATGTGTTTTTGCATGTGTGTGTGCTTGTGTTTGTTCACGTGTATGTGTTTATGCATGTGTGTGTGCTTGTGTTTGTTCACGTGTATGTGTTTATGCATGTGTGTGTGCTTGTGTTTGTTCATGTGTATGTGTTTATGCATGTGTGTGTGCTTGTGTTTGTTCATGTGTATGTGTTTATGCATGTGTGTGTGCTTGTGTTTGTTCATGTGTATGTGTTTATGCATGTGTGTGTGCTTGTATCTGTTCATGTGTTTATGCATGTGTATGTGTTTTTTATTTTTATTTTTATTTCACCTTTATTTAACCAGGTAGGCAAGTTGAGAACAAGTTCTCATTTACAATTGCGACCTGGCAAAGATAAAGCAAAGCAGTTCGACACATACAATGACACAGAGTTACACATGGAGTAAAACAAACATACAGTCAATAATACAGTATAAACAAGTCTATATACGATGTTAGCAAATGAGGTGAGATAAGGGAGGTAAAGGCAAAAAAAAGGCCATGATGGCAAAGTAAATACAATATAGCAAGTAAAACACTGGAATGGTAGATTTGCAGTGGAAGAATGTGCAAAGTAGAAATAAAAATAATGGGGTACAAAGGAGCAAAATAAGAGAGAGAGACTTGTTTTTAGAGAGGTGGATTTTTAAAAGTAGAATTTCAAATTGTTTGGGTACAGACCTGGATAGTAGGACAGAACTCTGCAGGCTGTCTTTGCAGTAGATTGCAACACCGCCCCCTTTGGCAGTTCTATCTTGTCTGAAAATGTTGTAGTTTGGGATGAACATTTCCAAATTTTTGGTGGTCTTCCTAAGCCAGGACTCAGACACAGCTAGAACATCCGGGTTGGCAGAGTGTGCTAAAGTAGTGAATAGAACAAACTTAGGGAGGAGGCTTCTAATGTTGACATACATGAAACCAAGGCTATTACTGTTACAGAAGTCATCAAAAGAGAGCGCCTGGGGAATAGGAGTGGAGTGGATGTGCATGTGTATGTGTTTGTTCATGTGTATGTGTTTGTTCATGTGTATGTGTTTGTTCATGTGTATGTGTTTGTTCATGTGTATGTGTTTGTTCATGTGTATGTGTTTATGCATGTGTATGTGTTTGTTCATGTGTATGTGTTTGTTCATGTGTATGTGTTTGTTCATGTGTATGTGTTTGTTCATGTGTATGTGTTTATGCATGTGTATGTGTTTGTTCATGTGTTTGTTCATGTGTATGTGTTTGTTCATGTGTTTGTTCATGTGTATGTGTTTGTTCCTGTGTATGTGTTTATGCATGTGTATGTGTTTGTTCATGTGTTTGTTCATGTGTATGTGTTTGTTCATGTGTATGTGTTTGTTCATGTGTATGTGTTTGTTTATGTGTATGTGTTTGTTCATGTGTTTGTTCATGTGTATGTGTTTGTTCATGTGTATGTGTTTATGCATGTGTATGTGTTTGGTCATTCGTATGTGTTTATTCATGTGTATGTGTTTGTTCATGTGTATGTGTTTGTTCATGTGTATGTGTTTGTTTATGTGTATGTGTTTGTTCATGTGTATGTGTTTGTTCATGTTTATGTATGTGTTTGTTTTTGTGTATGTGTTTGTTCATGTGTATGTGTTTGTTCATGTGTATGTGTTTGTTCATGTGTATGTGTTTGTTCATGTGTATGTGTTTATGCATGCGTGTGCTCTTTAGACCTTCTTTATCTCTCTTTGTCTGTCCATCTCCTTATTAAATACACATCCGATCCCCTCACTGAGGACCCGATCTGTATATCTCCTCAGCGGAAGAAACATTTCTATTGTGTTCACCTATTGTTACCCCACTGTGTCGCCCTGAGGGAGATATGTAGAGTGTGTGGACAACATAATTATGAGAGTCATGAAGGAGTGAGGTGCATTGGATCAGTCCATACAGATATTTACAATTTGGACGGCTCAAGAGTTCAGGACATTATTTTACTTTAACACGATTTTTTTCAGGTTTTGACCGGATGATAAACAAACGACTTGGAGAATGAGATACACCAATGGTGGGGAATGGGTAGGGTGTTGGAGCACAGGGTGTTGGACAGGAGAGTTAATATGAACTGAGTGATGGGACACTAGTAAGGATGCCTGCAAGTAGCGAGTGTGGAGAGAGTAATGATGGTGGAATGTGGGATACGTTATATAAATTACACACACCAGTGTAGGCGCACATGTATGTACAGTTGAAGTCGGAAGTTTACATACACCCTAGCCAAATACAGTGGGGCAAAAAAGTATTTAGTCAGCCACCAATTGTGCAAGTTCTCCCACTTAAAAAGATGAGAAAGGCCTGTAATTTTCATCATAGGTACACTTCAACTATGACAGACAAAATGAGGAAATAAAATCCAGAAAATCACATTGTAGGATTTTTAATTAATTTATTTGCAAATTATGGTGGAAAATAAGTATTTGGTCACCTACAAACAAGCAAGATTTCTGGCTCTCACAGACCGGTAACTTCTTATTTAACTTCTTGAAACTCCCCATCCCGGATCCGGGTGTGTGACTAAAGCCTCAGGCTCATTAGCATAACGCAACGTTAACGATTTCTGAAAATCGCAAATAAAATGAAAATAATGCATCTGCTCTCAAGCTTAGCCTTTTCTTAACAACACTGTCATCTCAGATTTGAACCATAGAAATTGACTAATTTGTGTAAGAGTATGCAAAGCTAGCATAGCATTTTGAGTAGCATGTAGCACGCAACATTTTCACAAAAAACAGATAACCAAATAAATAAAATCATTTACCTTTGAAGAGCTTCTGATGTTTTCAATGAGGAGACTCCCAGCCACATACCAAATGCGCAGTGTTTCCTGAAAGCGTCTGTGTGTAGGAGAAATCGTTCCGTTTTCTACATTGCGTCTGGCTACCGAAACGAACCGAAAATTCAGTCACCTACAACGTAAAACTTTTTCCGGATTAACTACATAATATCGACCGAAACATGGCAAACGTTGTTTGGAATCAGTCCTCAAGGTGTTTTTTCACATATCTCTTCATTGACATGCAGTTTGTGGAAGCTTGCTTTCCTCTCTGTATCGCATGGAAAAATACTGGCAGGTGACTTTTGCGCACCAATTTCGGCGCAGGACACCGGGCGGACACGTGGTAAATGTGGTCTCTTATGGTCAATCTTCCAATGATCTGCCCACAAATACGTCACAATGCTGCAGACACCTTGGGGAAACGACAGAAAGGGTTGACTCACTCCCCTTGCATTCACAGCCATATAAGGAGACCATGGAAAACAGAGCCTCAAAAATCCTTGTCATTTCCTGGATGCCATCTCATCTTGGTTTTGCCTGAAGCTCACGTTCTAGGGGACGCACAGAGAATATCTTTGTATTTCTGGACACGTCAGAGTGTTTTCTTTCGAACGGTAGCAATTATATGCATAGTCGAGCATCTTTTTGTGACAAAATATCTTGTTTAAAACGGGAACGTTTTTCATCCAAAAATGAAATAGTGCCCCCATAGATGTAAGAGGTTACGAGGCTCCTCTGTCCTCCACTTGTTACCTGTATTAATGGCACCTGTTTGAACTTGTTATCAGTATAAAAGACACCTGTCCACAACCTCAAACAGTCACACTCCAAACTCCACTATGGCCAAGACCAAAGAGCTGTCAAAGGACACCAGAAACAAAATTGTAGACCTGCACCAGGCTGGGAAGACTGAATCTGCAATAAGTAAGCAGCTTAGTTTGAAGAAATCAACTGTGGGAGCAATTATTAGGAAATGGAAGACATACAAGACCACTGATAATCTCCCTCGATCTGGGGCTCCACGCAAGATCTCACCCCGTGGGGTCAAAATGATCACAAGAACGTGATCAAAATGATCACAAGATCACTCATGACCGCATGCGCGTACAGCCAACTCTCCTCACAACCGGAAAAATGGCGGACGGAAGACAGGGTGGTGCGGCAGGTGCCGCTTCTCATTCGAATGCTGTAATTTTATCTAAACCATCAGGTGTACGCCGATCCCAGCTAAGTAACTCATGCAAAGAGTTAAAGCGCAATTATGTGTTTTATCTCCAGTACTCTGCCATGATTGTCAGTTATGTAGCTGTTCTACTGATAATCTCAGTGCTTCCTTGCTGGGATGACACAATCAGTCTACTACCGGAGAATATCAACACCAAACACATTGGTTCACCGTTCCATGGGAGTGGACAGTACACAGCATGCCATAATGTTCTGAATAATGGCCAAGTCTACCTCGCTCCTTATTCTACTGAACCGCTTAGGCGTAACAAACACAAGTCCAACATTTATCGGAAACTGTTAAACTACCTGTTCACTACCCTCCTGCTCTCTGGGGATGTACAACTCAATCCTGGGCCCAATATCACCGAGCCAGTGATACGCACCGGAGTGGAGAGCGGTGGATGGCCTCGTCCACTGGTCGTCGCCGCTGTGGAGGTGGGTGAGTGCTATGGTCCTATGGTTTCTCTCGACTCACCCGACTCCAGGATAGATTTTGACTCTTCAAACATACCAGAGTCGCTATATGCGATCCCTGACTCTGCTTCTGGTACGCAAGCTATTTTAATTAGTTCCCCGCATCCAGTGCAGGCGGGAGGGATTGTTAATTGCGCTACCGAACTGCCCCTAATCAAACGAAACAAAACGGCCTAAACCCAGCCGTCAGAAAACACAGAAAATTTAACTTTTTTCAGTGTGTCAATCACTCTCGAGTCATCTGGGACCCACGAGCTAAGCCCAAGGGACTACTAGGGGGGCACTTGAACATTCGTAGTGTCATTCCAAAAAGTGATCAAATTCAACATCTACTCACAGACTCCAACCTTGACTTTCTCTGCCTCTCAGAGACATGGCTCCATAAACACTCTCCATATGCTGCTTTGATTGTGCCTGGCTACAATGTTTTCAGTAGAGACAGGATTGAAGGAAGAGGAGGGGGTGTGATGATTTACATTAAAGAACATATCCGATGTAAACAAATTGAGTGGTCTTGTGATAATGAACTAGAATGTATCGGCCTGAAAGTTACACTGTCTCCCCAAATGTCTTTTACCCTCATTGGAATGTATAGGCCACCTTCCACCAAAAGTGTGTTTTTTGATCAGTTTAATACCATGCTTAGGGAATGTGATTTTGGGAAAGAGGTCATCTTAATGGGAGATTTTAACATTAATTATGAAGACAAGTGTTGTAGGAAAACCCTCAAATGGATCACTAATACCTTTGACCTTACACAGCTAGTTAAAGGGCCAACCAGAGTGACTTGTTGCTCTAAAACACAGATTGATTTGGTGTTCAGTAATAAACCAGAGAGAGTGACTAAATCATTCAATATGGTTACTGGGCTGTCTGATCATAATCTGACACTTATAGCCAGAAAGCTGTCTAAGAGCAGGTTTAACCTCTCTACTGTTAGAAAGCCGAATCAACTCAGAATACCTAAGAGTGAATTAAACTATTTTGAAAAAGCAATTAAGGGAATAAACTGGAATGATCTCTTGTCCTATACAGACGTGGAAGCTGATAGTCAGGTTTTTCTATCCACAATCCAGACTACAATAAATGGCTTCCTAAAGAAAATCAAATCCAAACCTGGCCAAAAGAGCACTCTTCCTTGGCTAAATGGAGAAATCTGGAAATTGATGAAAGAACGAGATTATGCTCTAAAAATAGCCCTAAAATCTAAATTAGAGCATGACAGACGTAGGTCTACCATGTTGAGAAATAAGGTGATGAAAGAAATCAGACAGGCCAAGGCAAACTTTTTTATTAACATAATTGGTGAAGCAAAGGGAAATTCTAAATTGATATGGGAGAATCTAAAAAAGTTAACAGGGAAAGTGAGTAACTACAGGCCCATTAGTATACTACCTGTGGTGTCAAAGGTTGTTGAAAGTGTGTAGCAGAACAACTGATTGCCCACCTCAACAACAGCCCCTTCACATTACACTCCATGCAGTTTGGCTTCAGAGCGAAACACTCCACAGAAACGGCCAACTGCTTTCTTCTGGAAAATGTGAAGTCCAAGATGGACAAAGGGGGTGTTGTTGGGGCTGTGTTTCTGGACCCAAGGAAGGCTTTTGATACTGTTAACCATGAGATTCTCATCACAAAATTGTCCAAGTTCAACTTTTCCCCTGATGCCTTGAGATGGATGAAATCATACCTTGAAGGCAGAACTCAGTGTGTCAGAGTGAGCAATGAGCTGTCGCCCTATCGTAGCTATGATGTGGGCGTGGCCCAAGGGTCAATACTGGGGCCCCTCCTGTTCAGCCTGTACATTAATGATCTGCCTTCTGTCTGTACTGGGTCTGAAGTTCAAATGTATGCAGATGATACAGTGATATATGTGCATGCAAAGAGCAAACAACAAGCTGCACAAGAACTCACTACTGTAATGGTCCAGGTTACAAAGTGGCTCAGTCACTCGTGTTTGCATCTCAATGTGAAAAAAACTGTTTGCATGTTCTTCACAAAGAGGGCAACAGATGCTACTGAGCCAGATGTCTATGTGTCAGGGGAGAAGCTCCAGGTGGTATCCGATTTTAAGTACCTTGGCATCATACTTGATTCCAACCTCTCTTTTAAAAAGCATGTGAAAAAGGTAATTCAAATAACTAAATTCAACCTAGCTAATTTCCGATTTATACGAAATTGTTTGACTACAGAGGTAGCAAAACTGTACTTCAACTCTATGATACTCCCCCACTTAACATACTGCTTGACTAGTTGGGCCCAAGCTTGCTGTACAACATTAAAACCTATTCAGTCTGTCTACAAACAGGCTCTCAAAGTGCTTGATAGGAAGCCCAATAGCCATCATCATTGTCACATCCTTAGAAAGCATGAGCTCTTGAGTTGGGAAAATCTTGTGCAATACACCGACGCATGTCTTGTATTCAAGATCCTTAATGGCCTGGCTCCCCCTCCACTCAATATTTTTGTTAAACAGAAAACTCAGACATATGGCAGCAGATCCACAAGGTCTGCCATGAGAGGTGACTGTATAGTTCCCCTAAGGAAAAGCACCTTTAGTAAATCTGCATTCTCTGTGAGAGCTTCCCATGTCTGGAATACACTGCCATCAGACACACATAACTGCACCACATATCACACTTTCACAAAATGCTTGAAGACATGGCTAAAGGTCAATCAGATTTGTGAGCATGGTCTCTAGCTGTGTGTTGCCGCTTTCCATGTTGTCTGTTGTCTGTAGCTTGTGAGGTGTGGAAACACTTTGTTGCTTTTATGAATTTTGTCTTGCTGCTTTTTGCTCTATGTTGCTCTGTCTGTATGCTACGTCTTGCTTGTCCTATGTTGCTATGTCTTGCTTGTTCTATGTTGCTATTGTCTATATTGTAATTGTTTTTAATAACCTGCCCAGGGACTGCGGTTGAAAATTAGCTGGCTGGCTAAAACCGGCACTTTTACTGAAACGTTGATTAATGTGCACTGTCCCTGTAAAAATAAAAATAAACTCAAACTCAACTCAACGGTGGACAAAAATCCCAGAACCACACGGGGGGACCTTGTGAATGACCTGCAGAGAGCTGGGACCAAAGTAACAAAGCCTACCATCAGCAAGGGCATTGAAGATTAAACGTGGCTGGGTCTTTCAGCATGACAATGATCCCAAACACACCGCCCAGGCAATGAAGGAGTGGCTTCGTAAGAAGCATTTCAAGGTCCTGGAGTGGCCAGCAACAGTGTGTGAAAACCTTGTGAAGACTTACAGAAAATACTTTTTTGCCCCACTGTACATTTAAAATCAGTTTTTCACAATTCCTGACATTTAATCCTAGTAAAATTTCCCTGTCTTAGGTCAGTTAGGATCATCACTTTATTTTAAGAATGTGAAATGTCAGAATAATAGTAGAGAGAATTATTTATTTAAACTTTTATTTCTTTCATTGCATTCCCAGTGGGTCAGAAGTTAACATACACTCAATTAGTATTTGGTAGCGTTTCCTTTAAATTGTTTAACGTTTTGGGTAGCCTTCCACAAGCTTCCCTCAATAAGTTGGATGAATGTTGGCCCATTCCTCCTGACAGAGAAGGTGTAACTGAGTCAGGTTTGTAGGCCTCCTTGCTCACACGCGCTTTTTCAGTTCTGCCCACAAATGTTCTATGGGATTGAGGTCAGGGCTTTGTGATGGCCACTCCAATACCTTGACTTTGTTGTCTTTAAGCCATTTTGCCACAACTTTGGAATTATGCTTGGGGTCAATGTCAATTTGGAAGACCCATTTGCGACCAAGCTTTAACTTATATCCACATAATCTTCCTTCCTCATAAAGCCATCTATTTTGTGAAGTGCACCAGTCCCTCCTGCAGCAAAGCACCCCCAGAACATGGTGCTGCCACCCCTGTGTTCTGGTGTTCTGCGGCTTGCAAGCCTTCCCCTTTTTCCTCCAAATATAACGATGGTCATTATGGCTAAACAGTTGTATTTTTGTTTAGTCAGACCAGAGGACATTTCTCCAAAAAGTATGATCTTTGTCCCGATGTGCAGTTGCAGGCCGTAGTCTGGCTTTTTTATGGCGGTTTTGAAGCAGTGGCTTCTTCCTTGCTGAGCTTTCTTTCAAGTTATGTCGATATAGGGCTCATTTTACTGTGGATATAGATACTTTTTTACCTGTTTCCTCCAGCATCTTCAGAAGGTCCTTTGCTGTTCTGGGATTTATTTGCACTTTTCGCACCAAGCTACGTTCATCTCTAGGAGACAGAACGCGTCTCCTTCCTGAGCAGTATGATGGCTGCGTAGTCCCATGGTGTTTATACTTGCGTACTATTATTTGTACAGATGAATGTGGTACCTTCAGGCGTTTGTAAATTGCTCCCAATGTTGAACCAGACTTGTGGAGGTGTACAATTGTTTTCTGAGGTCTTGGCTGATTTCATTAGATTTTCCCATGATTTCAATCAAAGAGGCACTGAGTTTGAAGGTAGGCCTTTAAATACATCCACGGGTACACATCCAATTGACTCAAATTATGTCAATTAGCCTATCAGAAGCTTCTAAAGCCATGACACAATTTTCTGGAATTTTCCAAGCTGTTTAAAGGCACAGTCAACTTTGTGTATGAAAAAAATGTTTACCACATTTTGTTACTTTACAGCCTTATTCTAAAATGGATTAAATCATGTTGCCCCTCATTCTACACAGAATACCCCATAATGTCAAAGCAAAAACAGATTTTTTGAAATGTTGCATTTTTTTATTTTTTTAATAATAATCTGAAATATCACATTTACATAAGTATTCAGACCCTTTACTCAGTACTTGCTTGAAGATTTTACAGCCTTGAGACTTTTTGGGTATGATGTTACAAGCTTGGCATACTTGTATTTGGGGAGTTTCTCCCATTCTTCACTGCAGATCCTCTCAAACTCTGTCAGGTTGGATGTGTCGTATCGCTACACAGATATTTCCGGGTCTCTCCAGAGATGTTCGCTCTGGCTGGGCCACTCAAGGACACTCAGAGACTTGTCCCGAAGCCACTCCTGCATCGTCTTGGCTGTGTGCTTAGGGTTGTTGTCCTGTTGGAAGGTGAACCTTCGCCCCAGTCTGAGTGCTCTGTAGCAAGTTTTCATCAATAATCTCTCTGTACCTTGTTCCATTCATCTTTCACTCGATCCTGACTATTGTCCCAGTCCCTGCCGCTGAAAAACATCCCCACAGCATGATGCTGCCACCACTATGCTTCACCGTAGGGATGGTGCCAGAAATCCTCCAGATGTGACGCTTGGCATTCAGGCCAAATATTTAAATCTTGGTTTCATCAGACCAGAGAATATTCTTTCTCACGGTCTGAGAGTCCTTTAGGTGCCTTTTGGCAAACTCCAAGCGGGCTATCAAGTGCCTTTTACTGAGGAGTGGCTTCCGTCTGGCCACTATATAATAAATGCCTGATTGGTAGAGTGCTGCAGAGATGGTTTTACTTCTGGAAGGTTGTCCCATCTCCACAGATGAACTCTGGAGCTTTGTCAGAGTGACCATCGGGTTCTTGGTCACCTCCCCGATTGCTCAGTTTGGCCAAGCGGCCAGCTCTAGGAAGAGTCTTGGTGGTTCCAAACTTCTTCCATTTAAGAAGGATGGAGGCCACTGTGTTCTTGGGGACCTTCAGTGCTGCAGAAATGTTTTGGTATCCTTCCTCAGATATGTGCCTCGACACAAGCCTGTCTCTGAGCTCAATGGACAATTCCTTTGACCTCATGGCTTGTTTTTTTTCTCTGACACACACTCTCAACTGTGGGACCTTATGTGGACAGGTGTGTGCTTTTCCAAATCCTGTCCAGTCAATTGAGATTACCACAGGTGGACTCCAATCAAGTTGTAGAAACATTTCAAGGATGATCAATGGAAACAGGATGCACATGAGCTCAATTTCAAGTCTCATAGCAAAGGGTCTGAATAGTTATGTAAAATATTTTTAATGCATTTGTAAATGTTTCTAAAAACCCGTTTTTGCTTCATCATTGTGGGTTATTGTGTGTCGATTGATTAGGGCAAAAAATAATTTAATCAATTTTAGAATAAGGCTGTAACCTAACAAAATGTGGAAAAAGTCAAGGGGTGTGAATACTTTCTGAATGCACTGTATACATACATGGTGAGGTTGGAGGTGGAGGAATTCTGTGTTGGACATGTAAGGAAGAGAGAGGGCCTCTAGGGCCTCTGCCTTGCAGACATGTGAACAGGTAAGAACAGAGAGCCTATTGTCACAGGCTTAATCATCCAGGCAGGTGTACCGCTCACCTCACCCCTGTTCAGCCCTGCATGGCTCTACCATAGCTACCTGTTTTACCCTCTGTCTCACAGACTCTCTCCTTCCCTCTGGCCACATACTACTGTGTTATTCTTCTCTCCTCTCTCTTCCATTCTATTTGTTTACAGTAGCTCAATGTCATTCATGTCATCTCAGATGATATTTGATTTGTGAGTGACATTTCAATAAAAAGCCATTCAAGAAGGTTTTAAAAAGAAACCTTGTTGTTAGCGTTGGAAAACAATGTCATGAGACACCACTTAAAACAGAAAGTGGATACATGGACACACTGGAAAGTTTGGACCAGTCACATATCATCTTAAAGGGGCAATCTGAAGTTGCTATATACATTTTTGAACTTATAAAGTGATGATCCTCTCTTCCATTCCATCCAATTAATGTAACTCAATGTGATCCTAGTCAGTGCAGATAATTTGATTAATGAGTTGCATTTTAATAAAGAGCAATTCAAAGTTTTAAAAAGAAAATGTGTTGTTATTGTTGGAAAACACTACATAAAATAGAAAGTAGACACATGGACACATACGAGATTGAGAGACAAGGACAGAAAATCTCAGAAAGATAAAAAGTGAATGAGAATGAAAGAAAATAGAGAGAGGGTAAGTGAGAGAACAAATGGGAGTGAGAGAGACTGACCTAGAAGAAGATCATGAGAGTGGGAGAGAGAGAAAGAAAAGGAGTGAAAGACAAAAAAATATATTTAGAAAGAGGGAGAGAAAAAAAAGATTAAGAAACAAGCAGAGAGCAGTTTGCCAAGGACCTTCTCTGTTAGGGTATACAGCCAGGGCCCAGGTTGGTACATCTTTCAGCTGGTGGGCTGTGCTGCAGTAGATCCATGCTCTGGCCCTGCTCTGCTCCCCAGCTGGGCTGGACCTGATCCAGAGCCTCATACTCTGTTCTGGAGCTGCTCCAAGGCCCTCAGTCTGCCCCTGCCCGCCGGACGTAGACCTGGCACTATGCCAACATTGCTAACCCTCAGACTGTAGCCCTGGCACAATGCCCATCCTGCCGTGCACTCATACTGAAGCAGTGTAGGATCTCCCACTGAATTATTCTTTAGGCTATACCGCTGTCCTCTGGACTCATTCTGCTCTGATTATCAATGATAATGACATGTTATGTCACATTTCTCTGCGCTTATGTGGCTCACACTCCTAGTTGGGAGTGGTATGGATTTAGATATTATTGGATCCCATTAGCCGGCACCAATGGCGACAGCTAATCTTCCTGGGGTCTGACACATAAGAAAAAAGGCATTACATACAAAAATACTTTACAATTTACATTCATTTAAAAAATATTAACCTTACACGCATACATGCATACAGCGCCTTCAGAAAATATTAATATGTTACAGCCTGAATTAAATGGATAAAATAGATGTTCTTTCTCACTCAAGTGAAAACACGTTTTTAGATATTTTTGCAAATGTGTCAAATAAAATACAGAAATATCTCATTTACATACTGTAAGTACCCACACCCCTCAGTCAATACTTTGTAGAAGCACCTTTAGCGGCGATTACAGCTGTGAGTATTTCTGGGTAAGTCTCTAAGAGCTTTCCATAGCTGGATTGTGTCACATTTGCCCATTATTATTTTTAGAATTCTTCAAGCTCTGTCAAATTGGTTGTTGATCATTGCTAGACATCCATTTTCAAGCAGATTTAAGTCAAAATTATAACTCGGCCACTCAGCAGCATTCACTATCTTCTTGGTAAGCAACCCCAGTGTAGATTTGGCCTTGTATTTTAGGTCATTGTCATGCTGAAAGGTGAATTAATCTCCCAGTGTCTGATGGAAGCAGCATGAACCAGGTTTTTCTCTAGGATTTTGCCTGTGCTTAGCTCCATTCTGTTTATTTTTTATTTTGTAAAACTCCCCCATCCTAAACGATTTCAAGCATACCCATAACATGGTGGTACTCAGTAATGTGTTGTATTGGATTTCCCCCTAACATAACACTTTGTATTCAGGACAAAAAGAGAATTGCTTTGCCACAGTTTTTTCAGTATTACTTAAGTGCCTTGTTTGCAAACAGGCTTCCATTTCACTCTGTCAATTAGGTTAGTATTGTGGAGTAACTACAATGTTGGTGATCCATCTACAGTTTTCTCCTACCGTATCACAGCCGTTAAACTCTGTAACTGTTTTAAAGTCACCATTGGCCTCATGGTGAAACCCTGAGCGGTTTCCTTCCTCACCGGCTTTGTGGTTGAATCTGTGTTTGAAATTTACTGTTTGACTGAGGGACCTTGCAAATAATTCTGTGTGTGTGCTACTGTCACGGACGTCCTCCTCTTCATCTGAAGAGGAGAGGCGAGAAGGATTGGAGGACCAAAATGCGGCGTGGTATGTGTTAATCATGAATTTTAATAAAGAAAACACTGAACACTGAAACACACTATACAAAAACAATAAACTAAATAACGACCGTGAAGCTAATGAGAACTGTGATGACACAAGCAATCAACATAGACAATCACCCACAAACAAACAGTGCAACCCAGGCTACCTAAGTATGATTCTCAATCAGAGACAACTAATGACACCTGCCTCTGATTGAGAACCATACTAGGCCGAAACATACAAATCCCCAAATCATAGAAAAACAAACAGACTACCCACCCAACTCACGCCCTGACCATACTAAATAAATACAAAATAAAGGAAATCAAGGTCAGAACGTGACAGGTACAGAGATGTGGTAGTCATTCAAAAATCATTTTAAATACTATTATTTGAGACAGTCCATGCAATTTATTATGTCGCTTGTTGCACATTTTTACTCCCAAATGTATTTAGGCATGCCGTAACAAAGGGGTTGATTACTTATTGACTCAAGACATTTCACCTTTTAATTTTTTATCAATTTGTAAAAAAAAAAATGTTTCTTCTTTTTTTTTCCAGTTTGACATTATGGAGTATTGTGTGTAGGCCAGTGACAAAAAAATCTGAATGTTTTAATTAGTCAAGGGGTATGAACAAGGGGTATGAATACTTTATGAAGGCACTGTAGCTCTCAACCCATGATATGGCAGAGGATGTAAAGCCATATACATTTTTCCAATGAAAGATTATGGCCAATAATATCAAAAGCTGCCCTGAAGTCTAACAATACCGCTCCCACAATCTTCTTCGTCTTCATTTCTTTCAACCAATCATCAGTCATTTGTGTCAGTACAGTACATATTGAGTGCCCTTCTATATAAGCATCCTGAAAGTCTGTAGTTAATTTGTTCACATAAAATGCTATTTCTATCTGGTCGAACACAATTTCTCAAAAAGTTTGCTAAGAGCAGTCAGCATGCTGATTGGTCGGAACCAGTAAAGGGCGCTTTACCATTATTGGGTAGCGGAATGACTTAAGCTTCCCTCCAGGTCTGAGGACGAACAGGCTCAGATTAAATATATGACAAACAGGAGTGGCAATATATTCCGCTACCATCCTCAGTAGCTTTCCATCTAAATCGTCAATACCATGTGGTTTCTCATTATTAATGGACAACAATATTTTTTCCACCTCCCCACACTAACTTTACAGAATTATTAATGACAATATTTTTATTTTATTATTAGATATTTTAAGCATGAATATGATGGCTCACAGTTTGTTGTTGGCATTTCATGCCTGAGTTTGCCCACTTTGCCAATTAAATATTTATTAAAATAATTGGCAATATTGAAAGGTTTTGTGATGAATGAGCCATCTGATTAAATCAAAGATGGAGTTGAATTCGTCTTTCTGCCCATCATTTAATTTGAAGTACCCCAAAGCTTTTGTACATCACTTTATATTATTTCTCTTAGTTTCTTCTTTTTTGTTCAGTTTAGTCACATCATTTCTCAATTTACAGTACATTTGCCAATCAGATGTGCAGCCAGACTTTTTAGCCATACATTTTTTTAAATTCCTCATAAATCTACAGAGCCTTAACAGTTCTAACAGTCATTTTCTCAATAGGTGCATGTTTATCAATAACTGGAAGAATGTGCAGCGTATTGATGCTCTTCATTACACATATCAGGCCAACAAATCGTTTTTACATCTTCAACATAGGAATTAGTGTTGTATGATCTCTTATATACAATTTTAGGCCCAGCCTTTGGAACTTAGTCTATTCTGGATGTGGCCACTATATCCAATGGGTGTGGATACAGCTTTAGAACAAAGTTCTGCAGTGTTATTAAAAATGTCATCAACACACGTGAATTATATAGTTCCTGTAACATTTGTAAACACCATGGTAGGTTGATTAATAACCTGATCCAGATTACAGGCACTGGTAATAGTGAGCAGCTTCCTCTTGAGCGGCAGCATAATGAAAACTAGTCTATATTCAGGTCATCACTTTCACTATCAACCATTGCACACATATTATCCAGATATTGACTGTTATCCACAACATGTTATTCCATCTGGATTGTCCCTCTAGATTTCCCAGTCATTGTTTATAATGATTCACAGACTGTACTGATGTCATCTCTCGTGGATTTACAGTTTTGTCACGGTCGTCCTCCTCTTCATCTGAAGAGGAGAGGCGAGAAGGATCGGAGGACCAAAATGCGGCGTGATATGTGTTCATGTTGAATGTTTTAATAAAAGATAGAACTGAACACCGAAACACTATACAAAAAAACAGTAAACCAAATAACAACCGTGAAGCTAATGCGAGCTGCGCTGAAACAAGCCATCAACATAGACAATCACCCACAAACAAACATTGCAACCCAGGCTACCTAAGTATGATTCTCAATCAGAGACAACTAATGACACCTGCCTTTGATTGAGAACCATACTAGGCCGAAACATAGAAATCCCAAATCATAGAAAATCAAACATAGACTGCCCACCCAACTCACGCCCTGACCATACTAAATAAATACAAAACAAAGGAAATAAAGGTCAGAACGTGTCAGTACCCCCCCCCAAAGGTGCGGACTCCGGCCGCAAAACCTTAACCTATAGGGGAGGGTCTGGGTGGGCGTCTGTCCGCGGTGGCGGCTCTGGCGCGGGACGCGGACCCCACTTCACCATTGTCTTAGTCTGCCTCCGTGGCTTCCTAACCATGGCAACTCTTCTCAATGGACAGAGGGGCAGCTCGGGACAGAGGGGCGGAAGCTCGGGACAGAGGGGCGGGAGCTCGGGACAGAGGGGCAGCTCGGGACAGAGGGGCAGGGGCTCTGACGCCTCTGGGCTGAGGGGCTCTGGCGCCTCTGGGCTGAGGGGCTCTGGCGCCTCTGGGCTGAGGGGCTCCGCAGCAGCGCCGGACAGGCGGGGGGCTCCGGCAGCAGCGCCGGACAGGCAGGAGGCTCCGGCAGCAGCGCCGGACAGGCGGGAGGCTCCGGCAGCAGCGCCGGACAGGCGGGAGACTCCGGCAGCAGCGCCGGACAGGAGTGAGACTGCGGCAGCAGTGCCGGACAGACAGGACCACCTGCAGGGAGGAGACAGAGAGACAGCCTGGTGTGTGGGGCTGCCACAGGAACCACCAGGCTGGGGAGACCTTCAGGAGGCTTGGTGTTAGGAGGCACCCGAAGGACCGGGCTGTGGGGGAGCACTGGAGCTCTGGTGCGCAACCTTGGCACCACTTCCCCAGGCTGGACAACTACTCTAGCCCGGACCCTCCAGAGTGCAGGCACAGGTTGAACCGGGCTGTGGGTAAGCACGGGAGATCTAGTGCTTACTACACGCACCTCTCCCTTATGCTCCACTCCCACATTTGCCCGACACGAGCGGAGCGCAGGCAGAGGACGCACTGCACCCTCCCAGCGCCCCGGAGACACAGCACGTAGAGCCGGCGCAGGATACCATGGACCAAAACTGCGCACCGGCGACCAGACACGCTGAGCAGGCACCATACGCCCTGGCTCGATGCCCACACTCGCATGGCACTTTCGGGGGGCTGCCCTATAGCTCACCTGACCAGTAATGCGCTGCTTATAATAAGCACGAGGAGTGAGCTCAGGTCTGCTACCTGGCTTAGTACCACACCTCGTCTGCCCCTCAAAAGATTTTGGGCGGGGCTGCCTCTCGTACCTGTCGCACTGCCATGCTGCCTCCTCATATCGCCACCACTCAGCTTTCGCTGCCTCCAGCTCTGCTTTGGGGTGGTGATATTCCCCAGCCTGTGCCCAGGGTCCCTCTCCATTCAATATCTCCTCCCATGTCCAGGAGTCCTGTGATGCTGGCCGCTGTTGTTGCTGCTGCTGCTGCCGTCGCTGTCCTTTACCACGCCGCTTGGTCATTGGTTGGTGGGTGATTCTGTCACGGTCGTCCTCCTCTTCACCTGAGGAAAATCAAACATAGACTGCCCACCCAACTCACGCCCTGACCATACTAAATAAATACAAAACAAAGGAAATAAAGGTCAGAACGTGACAAGTTTGTTGTCATCTTGACTCAATCCTCTTTCAGGACATCCACCTCTCCCTGGAAGAATTGCAAGCTGTTCTGGAACTCTCTGGGCACATTGTCCATTCTTTGGTTCATTGAATACACTATTATTTGAAGCTATTTTCCTGTTGCTGTAACATCTGCTTGTTGACATGTTGATTTAAAAGATCACACATCTGCGATAGAGAACTCTGTCATCTCTATTGGCTTTGGGTGACATGGTAGCAATGTGGCTATTGCTGGTACTTCACACAACTCCAGCCAGGACAGGTCACACGGCAGATGGAAAAAGTAACCAACATCAGGGATTGAAACAGCCACAAGCCCGGTACAATGCGCGGTCTCAGCCACAAGTGCTAACTACATCACGGCTGTGTTCAAGCTGTCAAGGAAGCCTAGCTTGTTTGATAGCAGCTATGCTATCAGACCAAAGAGCTTCAGACTTTCAGTTTGTAAGATACCTAGTCAGCTAGCTAGCAATGGAGCCTGCTTCGCCTGGAATAGCTAACAAACGTTTCCTGCACTTGCCTGCCAAGGAAAGTAGACTGATAACAGCAAGACAATTATTCCAATCAGCACTGGTCTCATGTCACAAGTCGTGGAAACTGAAGGCAGCGGCGTGCTGCTAAACGGATGGGAGTGACTGCGAGAGGTTCCGAGCAAATTGACATAAGGAATAGTTTCGCTGCACTGGTGGCTGATTTATCTGCGCCTTCATCGCTGGGATTGCCTGCATCTGACTCCAACTATGATGACTACAGCAGCGGCTTCATTGTGAAGTTCTGCTCCTTCCCCTCTCTCTAGATCTGATGGGGCACTGCCTGCCGTGGGACATCTGGACCCATTGCCAGGTGCAGCGGGCATACGCTATCCTGCTTCTCGTGGGCCTGTGAAAGGTTCAACATATTGTGTGAGTGGTAGAAATGGGCGGATTTCTCCATACCCTTCTCCGGCCGTTTTATTGGGCAGTTCAAAAGATGAAAAATGTCTCAGTCCCTGAAGCAAAAACTTTGTGCTATCCAGGGGCACGAGTACAGGGCATAAATAAACTGCTCCCAGACATTTTAAACCAGCATCAGGAAATTGTGTCTATCGTAGTTGATGTGGGATTCAATGACATTATGAAAGGCAGCTCAGAACAGCTGAAGATGTATATTAAAGAACTGATTGAGTCACTGCTTGACTCTAACAAATGCCCCATAATATCTGTCCCTCTGCCCTCCTTAAATTGTGGCATTGAACATTTCAGTAGACTTTTAGCCTTCCATAACTGACTACGACTATTGGTGCCTTGTGTGTGTAACATTTATTAACAATTTTGATACCTTCTGGAAAACTTAGCTTATTTTATAAAGAGGATGGGATCCACCCAAAGAATTTGGGTTCCTAGATCCTTTCACAGCATTTTGTCGCTGAGTTGTCATAATTGTCACAATCCCTCCGGTACTGCACATCTATGTCACCGGCCTGCTGCACTGAACTATCATTACTCACACCTGGTTCCAATTCCTCACTAATTGTATTTGTATAAATGTGCCCTTTGTTTCAGCATTGGGCTGTCGATTACTGTTCCCCTGTCCGTTGTGCCTGTGAGTACCTGTGCTGTGTTGTTTTGGCTTTCGCGCCACTTGTATTGTGCAGATGATTACGGGCCTCGTCCCATGGTGTATCATTATGCACTTGTGTTTTTGGGTCTCGTCCCGTGTATGTATTAGGGGTCTCGCCCCTTGAATTTATTAGAGGTGCTCCTTGCTCTTTTATTTGGGTTTTAACCCTGTGTATTGTTTACGTGTTTGTTTGGTCTTCGTCCCCGTGCATTTACATGGCATGCTGTAATGTGGGTCAATAAAAAACCCTATTACGCATTCCTGCGTCTGTCTCCCAATCCTTCACACAACGTGACAATAATGCTTCAGGAAATGTACATTATCCCTTGGGGTGTTTGAATACATAATGTAAGTAACCTAATTTATGTCCCTCTAACTGCCCTGAATGCCTCTACTGATCCCACAGCTATTGTATGCAGTAATCATTTGCCTATGAACCAGTTATACTGTTAGCACTGTGGCAGTGTGCCCTATTAGGAAGTCCACTTTGTGCAGCTCACCCTGCACTAACATAAAGAGCATGTCTACTTCTGCTAAGCTTCCCAGTAAGGCAATGAAAACAATCCCAGAAAAGTGCTAGAAATAGCCCACGTTAACATATGTAGTCTAAGAACAAAGGTTCATGAAGTCATTAACTTGCTAGTAACAGATGATATTCATATTCTGACTATCTCTGAAAGTCACTTAGATAATACCTTTGATGATAGAGTGGTAGCAATACATGGTTGTAACATCTACAGAAAAGACAGAAATGCCAATGGGGTCTGTGTTGCGGTCTATATTAAGAACCACATTCTTGTAAAGCTTAGAGAGGATCTCATGTTAAATAATGTTCAAGTAATATGGCTAGAGGGTCATCTGCCTCACCTGAAGCCTATTCTTGTGGGAAGCTGCTATAGACAACCAGGTGCTAACAGTCCGTTTCTGGATAACATGTGTGAAATGCTTGATAATGTATGTGATATCAACAGAGGTCTATTTTCTGGGTGATTTCAATATTGACTGGCTTTCATCAAACTGCCCACTCAAGAAAAAGCTTCAAACTGTAACCAGTGCCTGCAACCTGGTTCAGGTTATTAGTAAACCTACCAGGTTAGTTACAAACAGCACAGAAATGAAATCATCAACATGTATTGATCACATCTTTACTAATTTTGCAGAAATTTGCTTTAAAGCAGTATCCAAAACCATCAGATCAAAGTTCCAAAGGCTGGGCCTAATATAGTGTATAAGAGGTCATACAATGAGTTCTATAGTGATTCTTATGTTGATGATGTAACGGATATATACTGGTCTGGGGTGTGTAATGAGGAGCAACCAGACGCTGCATGCACCCATTAAGAAACTGACTGTAAAAACGGTTAAATCCCCTTGGATTGATGAGGAATTAAAAAATTGTATGGTTGAGAGGAATGAGGAAAACGGTATAAGAAATAAGTCTGGCAGCACAACCGATTGGCAAATGTACTGCAAATTGAGAAATCATGTGACTGACCTGAATAAAAAGAAGAATAAACTATATTATGAAATAAAAATATTTTAATTTCCAAGGTTAGCTGTCCAGGTCCCTTACTTTTTTCAATATTTACTAATGACATGCCACTGGCTTTGCGTAAAGCCAGAGTGTCTCCGTATGTATGCGGATGACTCAACACTATACACATCAGCTACTACAGCAACTGAAATGACAGCAACACAAAATAGCTGCAGATAGTTTTAGAATGGGTGGCAAGGAAAAAGTTAGCTGTAAATATTTATTTTTTTAAACTTAAAAGCATTTTATTTGGTACAAATCATTTATTTCACCTTTATTTAACCAGGTAGGCTAGTTGAGAACAAGTTCTCATTTACAACTGCGACCTGGCCAAGATAAAGCAAAGCAGTGTGACAGAAACAGCAACACAGAGTTACACATGGAATAAACAAACATACAGTCATTAATACAATAGAAAAAGTCTATATACAGTGTGTGCAAATGAGGTAGGATAAGGGAGGTAAGTCAATAAATAGGAAATAATTACAATTTAGCAATTAAATACTGGAGTGATAGGAGCAAAGTAAATAAATAAATACAGTATGGGGATGAGGTAGCGTGGATGAGCTAATTACAGATGTGCTATGTACAGGTGCAGTGATCTGTGAGCTGCTCTGACAGCTGGTGCTTAAAGTTAGTGAAGGAGATATGAGTCTCCAGCTTCAGTGGTTTTTGCAGTTCGTTCCAGTCATTGGCAGCAGTGAACTGGAAGGAAAGGCGGCCAAAGTATGAATTGGCTTTGGGGGTGACCAGTGAAATATACCTGCTGGAGCGCGTGCTACGGGCGGGTGCTGCTATGGTGACAAGTGAGCTGAGATAAGGCGGGGCTTTACCTAGCAAAGACTTATAGATGACCTGGAGCCAGTGAGTTTGGCGACGAATATGAAGTGAGGGCCAGCCAGCGAAAGCATACAGGTCACAGTGGTGGGTAGTATATGGGGCTTTGGTGACAAAACGTATGGCACTGTGATAGGCTGCATCCAATTTGCTGAGTAGAGTGTTGGAGGCTATTTTGTAAATTACATCGCCGAAGTCAAGGATTGGTAACATAGTCAGTTTTAGAGGTTATTCACTAAACCCTAAAACTGAACTAAATCTTGTAATGAATCATGTGGAAATTGAGCAAGTTGAGGTGACTAAACTGCTTGGAGTAACCTTGGATTGTAAACTGTCATGGTCAAAACATGTTGATACAACAGTAGCTGAAATGGGGAGATGTCTGTCCATAATAAAGCGATGCCTTCTTAACAACACTATCCAGATGGCTGGTCCTACAGGCCCTATTTTTGTCACACCTGGACTACTGTTCAGTCGTGTGGTCAGGTGCCACAAAGAGGGACTTTGGAAAATTAAAATAGGCTCAGAACAGGGCAGCACGGCTGGCCCTTGGATGTACACGAGGAGCTAACATGAATAAAATGCACGTCAATCTCTACTGGCTCAAAGTGGAAGAGAGATTGACTTCATCACTACTTGTTTTTTTGTGAGACGTTTCAAAAGAACACAGACACAGGACAGAGGAACTCTGCCTAGAATTCCAGCATCCCGGAGTCGCCTCTTCACTGTTGACGTTGAGACTGGTGTTTTGCAGGTACTATTTGATGAAGCTGCCAGTTGAGGACATGTGAGGCGTCTGTTTCTCAAACTAGACACTAATGTATTCGTCCCCAAACTTGACCCCAAACTTTTGGATGGTAGTGTATATACTGTATTTAAAATGTCCTGTTTATCTTATTTTCCGTAATTAGCTATTAATATTTGTAGTAATGTAGGTAGCTTATGCAAAGGATTTTTACCTCTCACCAGTCTCTCCATTACCAAAATTACATTATGGCAATCAATTATTATTTTAGCAAACAGTTTTTGTGATTCATCCTATATTGTCCCTAACAACTTTTACTTCATCGCAACATTTGTGGAACACACACACACACACACACACACACACACACAGGCACACACACACACTCTACCCCTTTCCCCCACAACAACCATCGACTCCCAACTCAGGAACGGTCTTGATATACAAATGTATACACTTGCAGCTGTATGAGAAGGCCTACAAAATGGAGCAAAAAATGGGAAGAAATGGGAAGATTTGATTAACCATTGTCACATCCTAGTTGATGGAGGTCAGACATACCCCCCTTTCCCTGAAACACCCACACATGGTCCCCCATTATGACCTTTGATTTTGTGCCACCATGGCCACAATAATATGCCCCCTCTCTGAATGTCAGAGTGTGACCCCCTCCCCATGGGTTACTGCAGCTAGTGTTGCCAGCACTGCCACTGCCTGGGTGGGGTCACCCCATCGGAATCCCCACCGGCTAGGTACAAGGTCATCGAGGTTCTCATTAGTAGCTTTGAGAATTTCCTTGTATGTTATGCTCTCCCATCAGGGGGCTCTGGCTTTGCAGGACCAACCCTGCCAGGCAGGCTCAGAACCTTGAGGGGGCGGTGTTGCTGTAGAAGGTCTCTGACCGCATTTTGCTCCATACAGGCCACTTAAAGCAGGCCCATAAAACAGATGGGACATCACATTAGTATCTGGATCATTCAGGTGGGGGTCTCGGGTATAGGGTTGTGGACCGTTCCCTCAATATTGGAACATAAATAAATAAATTAGATGTATCATTTATTTTTAAAAATGTAGTTCTCCATGATTGGAGAATAAATCAATTTAGATGTATAATTTATTTTAAAATGCAATTCCAACATGATAGGACAATAAATAAATATGATGCATAATTCACTGTATATCCCTCATCCACACAAAATTGAAAGCTCTCTCACAACCCCTGCTCACAGACATACTGTATATTGGTTCTGGGATATGCAACCATTTCCTTTCTCACTCACTTAACGCCTCTTTCCTAAACACCAAAAAACACACACCATCCATCTCAATACGTCCACACATATCTACATACTACGCCTTCTGTCTGCTGTGTTTTCAACTCCACCATGTTGAATTAGTGCTTTTGTGTACCAATTAGTTATATTTCAAGATAGATAGAATTTTTTGTATTTTTTTTTTGTATTATTACAATCCATACCAAGGCTAGTATTGTGTGTTTCATTATTTGTCTCCTATACGGGAACTTTGTCATTTTCAGAATAGCCATGGAGTAGTCTTTGTGTCTCTGAACAATTGGTTATCAATATACAGTTTATCGACTACGAGAGCTACGCGTTTCCCTTTCAATCTATTTTCCTTGAAAATTGGATACAGAACTTTGCGCCGTTCTGCAATTTCCTTCAGGAACCTTGTCATTCATGCCTATTTTTGTGCCATCAAGTCCTTTACTCAGGCTTTTAGCCATTATTTTATCTTTAAAGAAAACTAATTTGGCATCAATTGGGCATTCATACCTCTACCCTCTCTGTCCAAAGCGGTGTGCACGTTCAAGTTGGATTTTGTCAATAGCTTCGCGTGGGATCGGAAGAGCTGTAACGAGGAACTCTCAAACAACACATTCAGGAACTTCTCCTTATTTCTCTTGGATACCTGTAAGCACCAGATTCTCTCTCATGGATCTAGTCTGTATGTCAAGTAAGTCTTCTCTCAGAACGATGTTCACTTTTTTATAGACTCGGCCTATAAAAAAGGGGGTCAGGTGAAGCAGATGCTAAACTACAGGACTGTTTTGCTATCACAGACTGGAACATGTTCCGTGATTCTTCTGATGGAATTGAGAAGTACACCACATCAGTCACTGGCTTTATCAATAAATGAATCGAGGATGTCGTCCCCACAGTGACTGTATGTACATACCCCAACCAGAAGCCATGGATTACAGGCAAATTTCGCACTGAGCTAAAGGGTAGAGCTGCCGCTTTCAAGGTGTGGGACTCTAACCCGGGAAACTTATAAGAAATCCTGCTATGCCCTCCGACGAACCATCAAACAAACAAAGCGTCAATACAGGGCTAAGATTGAATTGTGCTACCCCTGGCTCCAACGCTCGTCTTATGTGTCAGGGCTTGCAAACGATTATAGACTACAAAGGGAAGAACAGCTGCGAGCTGCCCAGTGTCACGAGCCTACCAGACAAGCTATGTCACTTCTATGCTCGCTTCGAGGAAAGCAACACTGAGGCATGCATGAGAGCATCAGCTGTTCTGGACGACTGTGTGATCACGCTCTCCGTAGCCGACGTGAGTAAGACCTTTAAACAGGTCAACATTTACAAGGCAGTGGGGCCAGACGGATTACCAGGACGTGTGCCCCGGGCATGTGCTGACCAACTGGCAGGTGTCTTCACTGACATTTTCAACATGTCCCTGATTGAGTCTGTAATACCAACATGTTTCAAGCAGACCACCATAGTCCCATACAGACCCATAGCACTCACGTCCGTAGCTATGAAGTGCTTTGAAAGGCTGGTAATGGCTCACATCAACACCATTATCCCAGAAACCCTAGAAACACTCCAACTTGCATACCACCCAAACAGATCCACATATGATGCAATCTCTATTGCACTTCACACTGCCCTTTCCCACCTGGACAAAAGGTACACCTATGTGAGAATGCTATTCATTGACTACAGCTCATTGTTCAACACCATGGCCCCGTCAAAGCTCATCACTAAGCTAAGGATCCTAGGACTAAACACCTCCCTCTGCAACTGGATCCTGGCCTTCCTGACAGGTCGCTCCCAGGTGGTAAGAGTAGGTAGCAACACATCTGCCACGCTGATCCTCAACACTGAAGCCCCTCAGGGGTGCGTGCTCAGTCCCCTTCTGTACTCCCTTTTCACCCACAACTCCAACACCATCAAGTGTGCTGACTACACAACAGTGGTAGGTCTGATCACCAACAACAACGAGACAGACTATAAGGAGGAGGTCAGAGACCTGGCCGGTTGGTGCCAGAATAACAACCTATCCCTCAACGTAACCAAGACTAAGGAGATGATTGTGGACTACAGGAAAAGGAGCATCGAGCACGTCTCCATTCTCATCGACGGGGCTGTAATGGAGCAGGTTGTGAACTTTAAGTTCCTTCATCTCCACATCACCAACAAACTAGAATGGTCCAAATACACCAAGACAGTCGTGAAGAGGGCACGACAAAGCCTATTCCCCCTCAGGAAACTAAAAAGATTTGGCATGGATCCTCAGATCCTCAAAAGGTTCTACAGCTGCAACATCGACAGCATCCTGACCGGTTGCATCACTGCCTTTTGCAGCAATTGCTTGGCCTCCGACTGCAAGGTACTACAGAGAGTAGTGCGTACGGCCCAGGACATCACTGGGACTAACCTGCCTGCCATCCAGGACCTCTACACCAGGCGGTGTCAGAGGAAGGCCCTAAAAATTGCCAAAGACCCCAGCCACCCCAGTCATAGACTGTTCTCTCTACTACCGCATGGCAAGCGATACCGGAGTGCCAAGTCTAGGACAAAAAGGCTTCTTAACAGTTTTTACCCCCAAGCCATAAGAGTCCTGAACAGGTAATCAAATGGGTACCCGGACTTACGCTGCTGCTACTCTCTGTTTATCATATAAGCATTGTCACTTCTAACTATAAATTCATGTACATACTACCTCAATTGGCCCGACAAACCAGTGCCACCGCACATTGGCTAACCAGGCTATCTGCATTGTGTCCTTCCACCCGCCGCCCACCACCCGCCAACCCCTCTTTTACGCTACTGCTATTCTCTGTTCATCATATATGGATAGTCACTTTAACCATATATACAGTGGGGAGAACAAGTATTTGAAACACTGCCGATTTTGCAGGTTTTCCTACTTACAAAGCATGTAGAGGTCTGTTATTTTTATCATAGGTACACTTCAACTGTGAGAGACAGAATCTAAAACAAAAATGTAGAAATCACATTGTATGATTTTTAAGTATTTAATTAGCATTTTTTTGCATGACATAAGTATTTCATCACCTACCAACCAGTAAGAATTCCGGCTCTCACAGACCTGTTAGTTTTTCTTTAAGAAACCCTCCTGTTCTCCACTCATTACCTGTATTAACTGCACCTGTTTGAACTCGCTACTTTTATAAAAGACACCTGCCCACACACTCAATCAAACAGACTCCAACCTCTCCACAATGGCCAAGACCAGAGAGCTGTGTAAGGACATCAGGGTAAAATTGTAGACTTGCAAAAGGCTGGGATGGGGTACAGGACAATAGGCAAGCAGCTCGGTGAGAAGGCAACAACTGTTGGCGCAATTATTCGAAAATGGAAGAAGTTCAAGATGACAGTCAATCACCCTCGGTCTGGGGCTCCATGCAAGATCTCACCTCGTGGGGCATCAATGATCATGAGGAAGGTGAGGGATCAGCCCAGAACTACACGGCAGGACCTTGTCAATGACCTGAAGAGAGCTGGGACCACAGTCTCAAAGAAAACCATTAGTAACACACTACGCTGTCATGGATTAAAACCTTGCAGCGCACGTAAGGTCCCCCTGCTCAAGCCAGCGCATGTCCAGGCCCGTCTGAAGTTTGCCAATGACCATCTGGATGATCCAGAGAAGGAATAGGAGAAGGTCATGTGGTCTGATGAGACAAAAATAGAGCTTATTGGTCTAACCTCTTCTCACGGTGTTTGGAGGAAGAAGAAGGATGAGTACAACCCCAAGAACACCCTCCCAACCGTGAAGCATGGAGGTGGAAACAATTCTTTGGGGATGCTTTTCTGTAAAGGGGACAGGACGACTGCACCATATTGAGGGAAGGATGGATGGGGCCATGTATCGCGAGATCTTGGCCAACAACCTCCTTCCCTCAGTAAGAGCATTGAAGATGGGTCATGGCTGGGTCTCCCAGCATGACAATGGCCCGAAACACACAGCCAGGGCAACTATGGAGTGGCTCCGTAAGAAGCATCTCAAGGTCCTGGAGTGGCCTAGCCAGTCTCCAGACTGGAACCCAATAGAAAATCTTTGGAGGGAGCTGAAAGTCCATATTGCCCAGCGACAGCCCCGAAACCTGAAGGATCTGGAGAAGGTCTGTATGGAGAAGTGGGCCAAAATCCCTGCTGCAGTGTGTGCAAACCTGGTCAAGAACTACAGGAAACGTATGATCTCTGTTATTGCAAACAAAGGTTTCTGTACCAAATATTAAGTTCTGCTTTTCTGATGTATCAAATACTTATGTCATGCAAATTAATTACTTAAAAATCATACAATGTGAATTTCTGGATTTTTGTTTCGTTTCCCTCTCTCACAGTTGAAGTGTACCTATGATAAATATTACAGACCTCTACATGCTTTGTAAGTAGGAAAACCTGCAAAATCGGCAGTGTGTCAAATACTTGTTCTCCCCACTGTACATGTACATACTACCTCAATCAGCCCGACTAACCGGTGCCTGTATATAGCCTTGCTACTGTTATAGCCTTGCTACTGTATATAGTCTCGTTACTGTTATTTTTCACTGTTGTTTTTAATTTTTTACTTACCTATTATTCACCTATTACCTTTTGTGCACTGTTGGTTAGAGCCTGTAAGTAAGGTTGTAAGGTTGTATCCTGTTGTATTTGGTGCATGTGACAAATAAACTTTGATTTGATTTTTTTTTCATTAACTTCGGTTTCAATCTTATTGACCCTTTTAGCTTCTTTGTGTCATTCTCCATTGTTG
This sequence comes from Oncorhynchus masou masou, assembly GCF_036934945.1. NCBI lineage: Eukaryota > Metazoa > Chordata > Actinopteri > Salmoniformes > Salmonidae > Oncorhynchus > Oncorhynchus masou. The sequence goes on along the minus strand of NC_088233.1, from coordinate 23,099,466 downwards.
CAGCTTTTTCGTCACACATCTCAAGGCTTGCCTTCAACTCTTTTATATCCTTACTGACTGGTTCAAGTATGCCCAGTTTGTCATTTATTGATTTTAACAGATCGGTTTCAACCTTTACCATTCCCGGTGGTGAAAATATTAAATTGTCTGTCTGTAGAAGAGTCATATTTTCGTTTTGAGATAGGTTCCCAGTCTTCCTCTCCGTCATGTTTGGATGTTGCTTGTTTTCGTAATATTTGTTGCTAAATTTCTCTAGTCTTATGATTTGTTTTGTGTTGTTATCCAGATCGAATGTTATTACCCACCAGATTGTGAAGCCTAATTTACTGATATTGAATACTACGTTTTATCTTGAGGTGATCTCCATTGCTGTGTTCTAAATCAGATATTAGTTTCTGCCCTCAGGGTATGGCTCTATTACGGTTGGAGCATGCAAGACTGCACAGGAAATACAGTATGATCCAGAACAGTATCTGCTGTACACATTGAAATACACATTGTTTTGTCCTAAATTCACCGCTATGGTACTGTTCAGCTCTGTCTCTGGTCAGAGCTGGGGTATAATTTTGGGAAGGTTTAAAACTTGTCACCATTTGGTCCTTGTTTAATCTGTGGGGTGGTACTGGTACGGTTACTGTCTAAGTGGTCGACCTGTGGGAAATTGCATTGGGTTTACTACAGTGCCCTGAGGTACTCCCCTCCCCTTTATCTCCTACAGGAATTCAATGGAGCTGCAATTTCCCTTTCATGGCGTGCCCAAAGCGGCACTTTGTAAACAGATACCTAGGACACAGGGCTCATTGGCACCACAGAAAGCTGATTGTGTAGTAAAGTACCTCTGTGAGAAGACAGGTCTTCAACTGGATGTGAAACTGACGAATGTCAAGCAGGCAGCTCTCGACTTGTTCACTCTGCCACACACACACACACACACACACACACACACACACACACACACACACACACACACACACACACACAGGCTTTCTGCTATGCCCCCTGATTGGACCCACAATGATGAATTGATATGCAGTTTTGACGTTTTTTTTTACAGTGTAAATAGAACAAAATACCTTTGTACCGCTGTCATGCAATATTATACATATCTCGTTATTGACTCATGACTCATGGCACTTTGGTTACAAGAATAACTGTACAGAAAAACAGTAGATTTACTTAGTGAATAAATATGTTTAATACTGTACAGTAACTCACTTGAAGCAGGATTGATGCTGTTTGTGTGAGCTCCCCACAGTCCCGCCACATTCGCTCATGCTTTCTTTATTTTGACAGATACTGTATATTATTTATAGTGTATATAATAGATACTGTACATTATTTATAGTGTATATAATAGATACTGTATATATGATTGGGAAACATAAGTATGTCTTCTTTCAAACAGAGCAGAGGTTCGTAGGCCAGGCTATCACATTGTATGTGCTATTTCCACATGATTCTACCCCTACTGTTGGGCCGTGGACTAGAGGACGGGCGTACGACTGTTTGCCTGAGACATGCTCACACACACACACACACACACACACACACACACACACACACACACACACACACACACACACACACACACACACACACACACACACACACACACACACACACACACACACACACACACACATATATATGATTGGGAAACATAAGTATGTCTTCTTTCAAACAGAGTAGAGGTTCGTAGGCCAGGCTATCACATTGTATGTGCTATTTCCACATGATTCTACCCCTACTGTTGGGCCGTGGACTAGAGGACGGGCGTACGAGTGTTTGCCTGAGACATGCTCACACACACACACACACACACACACACACACACACACACACACACACACACACACACACACACACACACACACACACACACATATATGATTGGGAAACATAAGTATGTCTTCTTTCAAACAGAGTAGAGGTTAATAGGCCAGGCTATCACACTGTATGTGCTGTTTCCACAGGATTCTACCCCTACAGTTGGGCCGTGGACTAGGGGAGGGGAGTACTACTGTTTGCCTGAGACATGCGCACACACACACACACACACACACACACCAATATCTGCTGATGTTGGAAACTGACCATCTCTCCATTCCAGCCGGTGGTTTCCCCCTATCCTCTCTGTGGTCCAACATCCCGAACACTCACTTCACTCTCCCTTACCCCTTTCTCCCCCCTTTCTGGAGCCAAATGCTTGCTACCTTACTATAGGTATTATGTTGCTATTTATTTCCACACAGCGTATTTTTAGCACCTGTTTAGATCCCCTGCTATGAGACACCATCTCAGGTTCTCCTATTGTACACACAGACTGTGGTACACACAGACAATGGTACACACAGACTGTGGTACACACAGACAATGGTACACACAGACGGTGGTACGCACAGACAATGGTACACACAGACTGTGGTACACACAGACAATGGTACACACAGACGGTGGTACGCACAGTCTGTATCCCAAATGGCACTCTATTCCCTATTTAATGCACTATTTTTGACCGAGACCTATGGGCCCTGGTTAAAAGTAGTGTCCTACATAGGGATTAGGGTGCCATTTGAGGCGTTGCCACACGTTTGGTGTGACGTGTGTGAGAGTCTGGAAAAGCCATTGGTGGAGCGAATCCATAGCAGGAGCTCCTTAATTTACTGCCTAATGCTCAGCGTGTTCTCCCTACTCTGTTCTGGCTCAGATACAGTTGACGGTGGAAATCCTTACAACCGCAACACCCATACAAAGATAATTGGGGGGTTAAGTGTGCATGTGTTTTCACTCTTCCGCTATCAAACACCAGTTGGCCTCTAATGGCTCTAATGTCTTATCAACAGTATGTAAATACACCATGGCACATTTATTCTTTCTGGGGGCTTGGCTGACTCTTTTTGAGTTGTAATATTAAGACAACAAACTAGCAATAAATCAACTGTATCAGTTATTTATCAATATATTTTTCCGAAGCAAATATCAATACAGTTGTTTGTGAGGTTTGGTATCCTAACATGAATCAACGCCACATTGTATTATTTACATTTTTCAGGACTTAACAGCACTTTTGACAGCATTTGTGCTATTGTGAAAACGTTTTGTATAACTTCAAGTATTATTACTAATTGAAAAGAGCAGTTGCAACGTGACTAAGTCCTGCATATACACCATTCTAACCTGTACATTATTGGCAAACTAAATGCAATTCTGAGTATTATGGTATTGATGCTGAAGTACAAGGACTTCAGGGTTGCTTATTTGTGCTGTAATTATGGAAGATCTCTGTATTAATGTAAACCATTATCTTGATATCACTGAACATTTGACTCCACCACCCTCCTCCACCCTACCTTAACACACTCTCACAGGTGTTCCCTCAGTAACCTTCTCTGCATTCATCCTCTACTCTACCATTATTACAGTACTACAATACTGCAGTACTTTTGCAGTACTTGGCAAAACTGTACAGTATGTACATTTGACCCAGAGTAGCCTAGAATTTCAGTTGGTAGGCCGACCCAACATTGCACCTTCCCGCAGTCTTCCTGCTAAATCCCACCCAACCAAGACTCTTCCATGTGTCTCTTCTAGTACCTTACAACTGCAGTGGTACTGTGTTGCTCAGCTGGTAAAGCATGGCACTGGCAACACCAGGGTCATGGGTTCAGTTCCTGCTGGGGTCACACATAAGAAAATGTATGCTGTCACTTTGGTTTAAAGAATGGATTAAATTGCATACTGTATTAAGTGAGCCTGGTTAAGTGAGATAGATGACTGCTTTTGTAACGTTCGTCGTTGGAATGAGGTGAGGACCAAAGCGCAGCGTGGTAAGTGTTCATCATTATATTCATTAAACAGAGAACACTAAACAAAATAACAAAGGAGAACGAAACGAAACAGTTCTGTAAGGTGACAGACACATAACAGAAAACAATCACCCACGAAACACAGGTGGGAAAAGGATACCTACAGTGCCTTGCGAAAGTATTCGGCCCCCTTGAACTTTGCGACCTTTTGCCACATTTCAGGCTTCAAACATAAAGATATAAAACTGTATTGTTTTGTGAAGAATCAACAACAAGTGGGACACAATCATGAAGTGGAATGACATTTATTGGATATTTCAAACTTTTTTAACAAATCAAAAACTGAAAAATTGGGCGTGCAAAATGATTCAGCCCCCTTAAGTTAATACTTTGTAGCGCCACCTTTTGCTGCGATTACAGCTGTAAATCGCTTGGGGTATGTCTCTATCAGTTTTGCACATCGAGAGACTGAAATTGTTTCTCATTCCTCCTTGCAAAACTGCTCGAGCTCAGTGAGGTTGGATGGAGGGCTTTTGTGAACAGCAGTTTTCAGTTCTTTCCACAGATTCTCGATTGGATTCATGTCTGGACTTTGACTTGGCCATTCTAACACCTGGATATGTTTATTTTTGAACCATTCCATTGTAGATTTTGCTTTATGTTTTGGATCATTGTCTTGTTGGAAGACAAATCTCCGTCCCAGTCTCAGGTCCTTTGCAGACTCCATCAGGGTTTCTTCCAGAATGGTCCTGTATTTGGCTCCATCCATCTTCCCATCAATTTTAACCATCTTCCCTGTCCCTGCTGAAGAAAAGCAGGCCCAAACCATGATGCTGCCACCACCATGTTTGACAGTGGGGATGGTGTTTTTCAGGGTGATGCGCTGTGTTGCTTTTACGCCAAACATAACGTTTTGCATTGTTGCCAAAAAGTTCCATTTTGGTTTCATCTGACCAGAGCACCTTCTTCCACATGTTTGGTGTGTCTCCCAGGTGGCTTGTGGCAAACGTTAAACAACACTTTTTATGGATATTTTTTAGAAATGACTTTCTTCTTGCCACTCTTCCATAAAGGCCAGATTTGTGCAATATACGACTGATTGTTGTCCTATGGACAGAGTCTCCCACCTCAGCTGTAGATCTCTGCAGTTCATCCAGAGTGATCATGGGCCTCTTGGCTGCATCTCTGATCAGTCTTCTCCTTGTATGAGCTGAAAGTTTAGAGGGACGGCCAGGTCTTGGTAGATTTGCAGTGGTCTGATACTCCTTCCATTTCAATATTATCGCTTGCACAGTGCTCCTTGGGATGTTTAAAGCTTGGGAAATCTTTTTGTATCCAAATCCGGCTGTAAACATCTTCACAACAGTATCTCGGACCTGCCTGGTGTGTTCCTTGTTCTTCATGATGCTCTCTGCGCTTTTAACAGACCTCTGAGACTATCACAGTGCAGGTGCATTTATACGGAGACTTGATTACACACAGGTGGATTGTATTTATCATCATCAGTCATTTAGGTCAACATTGGATCATTCAGAGATCCTCACTGAACTTCTGGAGAGAGTTTGCTGCACTGAAAGTAAAGGGGCTGAATAATTTTGCACACCCAATTTTTCAGTTTTAGATTTGTTAAAAAAGTTTGAAATATCCAATAAATGTTGTTCCACTTCATGATTGTGTCCCACTTGTTGTTGATTCTTCACAAAAAATACAGTTTGATATCTTTATGTTTGAAGCCTGAAATGTGGCAAAAGTTCGCAAAGTTCAAGGGGGCCGAATACGAAGGCACTGTAAGTATGATTCTCAATCAGAGACAACTAACGACACCTGCCTCTGATTGAGAACCATACCAGGCCAAACGCAAAACACAACATAGAAAACGAACATAGACAACCCACCTCAACTCACGCCCTGACCAACCTAAAACAAAGACTAAACAAAAGAACTAAGGTCAGAACGTGACAGCTTTGTGCCAAATAAAGGACTATCTCCAGCTCCTTCCCCCAGTGCAGCAGCCGAAGACCAGGCAAATGTTCCTCAATCTACCCCCTCCGCATGGTTCATGTCTCCTGGAGTCCTGGAGGAGTAAAATCTGCTCTGTAGCGAAGGATCTTACTGTGTGTGTGTGTGTGTGTGTGTGTGTGTGTGTGTGTGTGTGTCAGCAGAGGCTGGTGGGAGGAGCTATTGGCGGACAGACTCATTGTAATGGCTGGAATGGAATGGTATCAAACACATCAAATATATGGAAACCACATATTAGACTCTGTTCCACTTTTCCATTTCAGCTATTAAAATAAGCCCATCCTCCGATAGCTCTTCTCACCAGCCTCCTCTGGTGTGTGTGTGCATGTGTGTGTTCAAGATTTGCTACGATCGGTTACTCCACGAGCGTGTTTGACATATCACACTAAGTAGGATAGCAGAATTGTTTATAAGAACTCAGGGAGAGATAAACATTTGTAAAAAGTGCAGTGTTTTTGGAGAAGCTCAGTGTTTTTGGAAAAGCCCAGGTTCCTGACCAGAACCTGGAGTGGTTCTGGTTAGGAGGGTTGGTGTGGTGGTCTTGTCTGGAATCCTCCTCCCACGTCTGTGGGAGCACAGGCGAATGCCTTGGGGGTCCAGGGAGGATTCAGGAGGGATCCACTGTGGTCTGTGTCTGTGTGATGCGTTGGGCTTACGGGGTAACCAACAGGCAGATATGGAAAAGTTGAAGACGATAAAAAAATAAAATAAATCAACAGCGCCTCCAGAGAAACCTGTGATATAAAACATTTAAAGGGGAGGGATAGCTGTGAAGGGAGTCTGGATGGAACATAACATGTCCTGGTAAGAGAGGCGTGAGAGACGGAGAGAGAAAGCATTAGTACAAGGATGGAAAAATATAAAAATGAAGTGGGAAGAAGTAGGACAGACAGAGGATATGAGTGAGTGTGCATTTGAAAAAAAGAGGGAAGAGAGAGAGAGCAGTATTGAGAATGAGTATGAGAGAAGAGAAAGAGAGAAGTGTGTGTTTAAAAAGAGCGGGAGAGAGAGTAGTATAGCTAATGAGTGTGCGAGAAGAGAAATGGAGAAAAAGCAGCTGCAGTGTTAGGGCCACTGAACACATCTAATTGCACACTATCACCCCTGGCTCTTTTGGAGATTTAAATAATGTTTTAATTTTCCTTTGAGAAGATGGCGCCGACAGACATGGCATCTCTGCTTCTAGTTTCTAAGCAACTTTGCATTATTTAGTTTTTTTTGTGTGTTATTTCTTACATGTTTAGCCCAGCCGGAAATAACTTTTGGATATCAGAGCGGTGGTAACTCACCAGCATTACGACCAGGAATACAACTTTCCTGAATTGGATCTTTTGTTCATACCCTCCAGGGCAATTGAACTTATCCCAGAGGCTGCTTCAAGACACTGCCGGCGGAGAAGAGGAATTCAGAATCAACTTCTAGTCCAACTCAGGAGGCGGGCACACCATCCACCTCTTCCGAGTATATTACTCGCTAATGTTCAGTCCCTGGACAATAAAGAAGATGAACTCAGGGTGAGGATCTCCTACCAGAGAGACATCAGGGACTATAACATACTCTGTTTCACAGAATCATGGCACTCTCCGGATATACTGTCCCTGTCCATACAGCCAGCTGGGTTATAAGTACATTGTGCAGACAGGAATAAAGAACTCTCTGGGTGTCCTTTTGTTCCCCCAAACCAAGAATACCTCACAATCAAATGCCGACCGTATTACCTCCCAAGATAATTATCTTTGGTTAGTCACAGCCGTGTATATTCCCCCTCAAGCTGATACCACGATGGCCCTCAAGGAGCTACACTGGACTTTGCGCAAACGGGAAAGCACTTATCCTGAGGCTGCATTTATTGTAGCTGGGGATTTTAACAAAGCAAATTTGAGGAAAACGCAACCGAAGTTCTATCAACACATTGCCTGAAGTTCTCGTGCATCATAAACTCTCGACCATTGTTACTCCCCTTTCCGGGATGGCTACAAGGCCCTCCCTCCGGCAAATCAGATCACAACTCCACCCTGCTCCTCCCTTCGTATAGGTAGAAACTCAAACAGGAAGTAGCCGTGCTAAGGTCTATTCAACGCTGGTCTGACCGATCAGAATCTATGCTTCAAGATTGTTTTGATCACGCGGACTGGGATATGCTCCGGGTTGCCTCTGAGAATAACATTGACGGATACATGGACACGGTGACTGAGTTCATCAGGAAGTGTACAGGAGATGTTGTTCCTACTGTGACTATTAACACCTACCCAAACCAAAAACTGTGGATAGATGGCAGCATTCGGGCTAAACTGAAAGTGCGAACCATCTCATTTAACCACTGCAAGGTGACTGGGAATATGATTGAATATAAATAGTGTAGTTATTCCCTCTGTAAGGCAATCAATCAGGCAAAATGTCAGTACAGAGGAAAAGTGGCGTCACAATTTAACAGCTCAGACACGAGACGTATGTGGCAGGGTCTACAGACAATCACAGATTACAAATGGAAAACAAGACACCAATTGCAATTGCCATCACACTGCACACGGCCCTATCCCATCTGGACAAGAGGAATACCTATGTAAGAATGCTAGAATGCTGTTCATTGACTATAGCTCAGCCTTCAACACCATAGTACCCTCCAAGCTCATCATCAAGATTGAGGCCCTGGATCTGAACCCCGCCCTGTGGAACTGGGTCCTGGACTTCCTAACGGGCCGCCCCAAGGTGGTGAAGGTAGGCAACAACAACTCCACTATGCTGATCCTCAACACGGGGGCCGCACAAAGGTGCGTGCTCAGCCCCTCCTGTACTCCCTGTTCACCCATGACTGCGTGGCCATGCATGCCTCCAACTCAATCATCAAGTTGGCAGACGACACAACCTCTCCCTCAACATCAACAAAACTAAGGAGCTGATTTTGGACTTCAGGACACAGCAGAGGGAGCATGTCCCTATCCACATCAATTTGACCTCAGTGGAGAAGGTGAAAAGCTCCTCAGAGTACATATCATTGACAATCTGACAATGGTCCACCCACACAGACAGGCTGTAGAAAGACCCTCACACACTTGTACAGATGCACAATTATAAGCATCCTGTCGGGCTGTATCACTACCTGGTATGGCAACTTCACCACCCGCAACTGCAGGGCTCTCCAGAGGGTGGTGCGGTCTGCCCAACGCATCACCAGGGGCACACTGCCTGCCTTCCAGGACACCTACAGCACCCGATGTCACAGGAAAGTCAAAAATATTATCAAGAACATCAACCACCCGAGTCACGGCCACCTGAGCCACGGCACCGGGGGTACACAGCCTGTCCCCGCTATCATCCAAAAGGCGCGGTCAATCCAGGTGCATCAAATTAGAGACCAAGAGACTGAAAAACATCTATCTCAAGGCCATCAGACTATTAAATACCCATCACTAGCCGGCTGCCACCCGGTTACTTTTACATTTGTGTGTGTGGTTGTGAATTGTTAGATACTGCTGCACAGTTAGCTAGGAACACAAACATTTTGCTACACCCGCAATAACATCTGCTAAAAATGTTTGTGACCAATACAATTTGATTTGATGTTGACTAGGCCCCCAAGCATGTGTCTGTGCGCGTGTTTGAGAGAGAAAGAGTTAAAGACAGTTTGCATCCGTCGATTGCGTCTGTGTGCCCATGTTCCATTTTACCCATATGTTATTTCACTGTTGAAATTTGTGGTTTGTGAATGAAGTACATAGATGTACAGTATGATTTGCGGTAGTTTTTGGCTGTGGATGGCCTGACAGTTACCAAAGATTAGCAGTGTTTACTGAGTTTTTTTGAGATAACACTGGCTACTTTTGTTATTCTTTATGAAACCCTTATTCTTATACAGTATTTATTTTAGGGAGAATAGTAGTACTTATTTGAAACTTTTTCAAATTGGACAGAAGCTGTGACAGATTTTCGGTACATTCTGCGGTTGATAGCAGAATTTCTTGTGGGGAAAGAGAGACGGACCAAAATGCAGCGTGGTTAGTTTTGTGCATCTTTAATAAAGATGAAAGTACTACAATCTACAAAACAAGAAACGTGAAAAAACCAAAACAGTCCTATCTGGTGCCACAAATACAGGAACAATCACCCACAAAACCCAACACAAAACAGGCTACCTAAATATGGTTCCCAATCAGAGACAATGACTAACACCTGCCTCTGATTGAGAACCATATCAGGCCTAACATAGAAATGGACAAACCAGACACACAACATAGAATGCCCACCAGCTCACGTCCTGACCAACACTAAAACAAGGAAAACACACATGGACGATGGTCAGAACGTGACAACGCTAGGGAAATGATAAACAATAATATTCTCATTAATATCAAAATTAAGATGTATAAACAAATAGGACAAAGGTATCCTGTCTTTGTAATTATATTATGACCTACTGTATGTTGATGGAAGAATTTGTACTTTACCGTTAATGAGAGGACTTAATAAAAAGCTTGATCCAATATATTTTCCTTGAAAAGCCAGATTAAATGGACCATTTAAAACAAGCATTCAGACAGTATTGAGGCTGTTGCATATTGTTCATTTGGCATTGCAGAGAGAGAGTTTGCAGGTTCTTACCGTTCATAATGCCTTCAGACCACCAGCCAATAGGAATGATTTATCCTACCTTGTTACCATTGTGCTGTTTTCTTGAGCATGCTCCCTCAGTCTGAAGAAGAGTGTGTGCAAGTGCACATGTCTGCTCTTGAGGCCCTTTCAATGGCCCTCTCAACAGTTTGTCTGTCCAACCCCATCCCCACCATTCCTCCATCACCAGCCCTGTAGCCAGTACTGGACTGGAACTCTCAATTTATGGGTCATATTTGACATCCTGATTGAGGCCCATGGGGAACCCTCGGTAACCTTTGGAGTTAGGTAGGCACGGCCCTCTGTCAACCCTTTGTCTTTATTTCCTGGGTAAAGACAACACAGAGAGGAATTCGTTCAGAGCTTGAATGATTGCCGGGGCTCTTATGGCGGCATGAAGACAACACCAGAAAGGCTCCTGATGGTGTTTTATTAGCATAGATCACAAATGCCAGTGCCACGTTTGCGCAGAGCTAGCTAGCTCTTATTAAGTGCAGAGACTCTGGACCTGGCTGGACTGGCCTGCTCACAGATTGCAGATATGAACCACTGTTGTTTCTAATGTAATGAAGTGTGTTTTTAACTCTCCTGAGGACCCAGGAGCTGCTGGGCTGTTTCATGCTAGTGTTCGTGACATATGGCATTACAGATCACTTCACAGATGTGGATCCTGGCGTGGCTCAGTTCGTAAGAGCATGGAGCTAGCAGTGCCAGGGTTGTGGGTTACATTTTTCATCAATCAAATTATTAAATTAAGCCCCCTTTACATCACATTGTCATAAAGTGATTTCCAGCAAACCGGTCTAGACCCCAAAAAGCAAGAAATTCAGAAGGAAAGCATGAAAACCTAGAGAGGAACTCGGCTCAGAGGGTGGGCCAAGGCCAGTCTGATTGACCTATTCTAGAATGTAGCATATGCACTCACTGTTGTAAGTCCTTTTGGATAAAGGAGTCAGCTCAATGACATATTGTTTATAATTTTTACATGAAGTGGATCCTTCAAGTGCCTGTTTGGCAAATAACATTATACAGTAGCCCAATATCAAGTTACCTTTTCTTGAACCATCTTGGCACACACTGTTCTGTGCTGTCAAACTCATATGACATAATTGGCTTGCCTCTAGATTAACAGGAATATTAGCGTGACTTGTGTAGTTTGGGCAAGTGGATGCTTGGTGGATCTTTCATCCAGGGCACTGTCTGTAAGTCCTTTTAAGTGTTTGTGCTGTGTAGCATCCCAGCCCTTGTGCTGTGTAGCATCCCATTCAAGGCCAGGCATGGGCTGCTAGCCCATGCACACCCTTCTGTGTGTGTGTTTGGACCAACTCCACAGCCCTGCGCTGGTGCTTCTGATGATGATGAGGTTGAACTCTTATAGCATAAGTCTTGCCTCTTCATGAAAACAATCTCCTCTCTCTTTGAAAGACAGCTGATGCTTAACAAGGCATGGGACACTCGCTCGCCCGCCTACACGCCTGGCACGATGTGTGTGTTTTTTTGTGTTTGTCTCTGTGTGTGTGTGTGTGTTTTTGTGTGTGTGTGTGTGTGTGTGCCTGTGTGCGTGTGTTTGTGTGGACCGACTCCACAGCCCTGCATCGCTCCACTGTTGTTGACGATGATGAGGTAATAGGAACATTACCTTAAGGTGCAACAGCATTGATGAGACATTAGCGTCTCAGCTCCCATCATCAACCCCCTCTTCTTGCCATCCACTCATTCCATCATTTTCAAGTGGTTAGGATGATTCAAACTTGATAGGCCATATTGACAGAATAATAGTGATATCTGTGGAGCCAAAGCACCAATAAAACAATGATTTTACTCTGCACTGTGTAAGTCAAGACAACTCCATCTCTAGTATAAAATGGCTGCGTACAAGTGAACACACAAGTGAACACATAAGCACACACAAGGGTGCACACACAGCATGCATTTGCACACACACGCATGCACGTGTACATACACACACACACTAACACACATTTACATTATATCCCCTTGAATATCTACTCACTTACACACAAAGACACATGCACACACATATTGAGTTGGTGCTGAGAGGTCAGGCTTGTTATTTCTACAGTTATCATTCTCACAGTCTGAATGTGCTCTTGCAGCAGCTGCATAGTGTGAATCCCAGCCTATGGAATGATAGTTTGAGGGAATTCCTCCCTTGTAAACTCCTCTGTGGTATTGTGCTCCACATATTGTCAAAAACAAGTTTAATTTCAGAAAACCACGAGTAGGGATTTTATTGCTCAATCTAATTTGTGCTGAAAAAAACAAAAACAAAACGTAGGCCTAACACATACTCAGAATCTCGCACGTTTGATACTTCAACAGCTGCAAATTATCGAGATATGAAAGTGTCATGAATAAAAACCTTAACAATAGGCCTATAGCAAATACAGCATATGGCATTCATTTTTCAAACGAAAATAGCACTTTTCAGCAGGGCTCAAAGCATGCCATTCCATGAGGGTAGCATTTATTTTTCAACTTATAGCAATGAGCCCAATCAGTCCTCCATGACAACAACATGAGTAAGCTAATAAGTCCTTTGTGGGTCTGTCTGCCCAATATAAAGGATCAAAACTGGCAGGGGAACAAAAATAGCATAAATGGGAAAATATACCAGTTTAATTTGAATACCAGGATGTTGACAGCTGTGCCATGCAGATAGAAAAATAGCTGGGAAGAGATATTTTATGTTCTGATTCCATTGCACAGGGTGTATGAGTTGATATATAAAATGACACAAGATTCAAGACTTTTTAGCTGAAATTATTGAACAGAATTCTTCCCATCGCAGCCCTGCAGATTTTGTTGTGAGACATAATCACTGGACCGTTTGTTCTTGTATTTTCCTCAGGTAGCCTTTGTCTGGTCTCAGGTTCAGGAATGACTGAAAAGCATAACATTCATCTAAAACTGACCCTAGGAAAAGCAGTGATGGAAAATTTGGATAAACTTGGTCAGTTAATTACTAATATACTAATACCCTTAGTAAAAGTATTTATCTTCAACTCGCAATCTGTGGATTCTGTTTGATAGATTCAAATTGTATGTTAAACATCACAGCATAGTTGAGAGATATACTGAGTATGGCCAGAGGGTGGCCAGCAGAGATAGTTGGGATGGGTTGAGGGAAACTGAGGGTTGAGAGGTGGGAGTAGAGTTGCTGGGGGGTAGAATGACGGTCAAAGATAAAAGTAAAAAACAGACAAACAAAAAACAAGTTTAACTGACACTAAAAAGTCATGTTATTACACCCAATGCCTGTTTGCCTGAGGCTGATGTCATGCAATCACTTGTTTTTGCATGGTTGTTTTCTGTTGTTTACCTTTTGTTTTTGTCTTTTGTCTCTTTTGCTCTTGTTGTTGGTTGTTTGCACATTGGGTGAGTGGTGGTTTTGGTTGGGTTGGAGATGGCAGGGGGGGGGGGATGTGATTTACCCCTGTGGGGTCACCAACATAATTTGTTTTATTTTTTAAATAACAAAAAACTAAGAGCAAGGACTATTGTATGACAAATATAATAAGGAACATTTTATTTTATTGAGCACATTTATTTATTGGTTTCTTTTCATTTTGATAAGAGATGAAAAATGTATGAATTGAAGGTTATTTGTTGATGTAAAAATCAACATTTACAGATTTTAAGGTTGTTTTCATCAGATTTGGAGCAGAGTCGCGATAAATTCTTGTGAACTTCTGGTGGAAAAAATGGGGTCCCTGCTGAAAAAATGTAATACCACTGGGTTAGAAGAAGCCTACATAGCCCATAAAGTAAAATGGAACATCCATTTATGGCAGTTACAGTGCCAAAAAGTATTCATGCCCCTTGACTTTTTCCACATGTTGTGTTACTGCCTGAATTTAAAATTGATTAAATGTAGATATTTTGATCACAATACCCCATATTGTCAAAGTAGAATAAAAAAATGTGAAATTTTACAAATGAATTAAAAATGAAAAACTGAAATGTCTTTAGTCAATAAGTATTCAAACTCTTTGTTATGGCAAGCCTAAATAAGTTCAAAAGAAGAGTCAAATGTCCTTAATAAGTTTCATGGACTCACTGTGTGCAATAATAGTGATTTAACATGATTTTTTGAATGACTACCTCATCTCTGTACCCCAAACATATCATTATCTGTAAGGTGACACAGATTCAACCTCATAGACCAAGGAGGTTTTCCAATACCTCACAAAGAAGGACAGCTATTGGTAGATGGGTAAAAATAAGCAGACATTGAATATCCCTTTGAGCATGGTGAAGTTATTATACTGAACAAAAATATAAACCCAACATGCAACAATTTCTAAGATTTTACTGAGTTACAGTTCTTTAATGAGTCCTACACAAAGGATATACTGCCCAAATCCTGGCCCAAATCCCCATCCATCAGAGTTTAGAAAATACGGAAAAATGTGTGAGGAGGGCGGGGTGCCTTGTAAGAATTTGCCGATGAATAGGTAAACCCCCTCTGTATTATTGGCCATCGTGCAATCATTGGAAAACAAACTGGACGATCTACGATCAAGACTATCCTACCAATGTGACATCCAAAACTGTAATATCTTATGTTTCACCGAGACTTGGCTGAACGACGACACGGATGATATAGAGCTGGCTGGTTTCTCTGGGTTTCGGCAGGACAGAGCAGCTACGTCTGTTAAGACCATGGGCGGGGTTGTGTCTATTTGTCAATAACTGCTGGTGCACAATGTCTAATATTAAAGAAGTCTTGAGGTATTGCTCGACCTGAGGTAGAATACCTCATGATAAGCTGTATACCATACTATCTACCAAGAGAGTTCTCATCTATATAATACATAGCCGTATATATACCAATACAGTGCCTTGCGAAAGTATTCGGCCCCCTTGAACTTTGCGACCTTTTGCCACATTTCAGTCTTCAAACATAAAGATATAACACTGTATTTTTTTGTGAAGAATCAACAACAAGTGGGACACAATCATGAAGTGGAACGACATTTCTTGGATATTTCAAACTTTTTTAACAAATCAAAAACTGAAAAATTGGGCGTGCAAAATTATTCATCCCCTACTTTCAATGCAGCAAACTCTCTCCAGAAGTTCAGTGAGGATCTTTGAATGATCCAATGTTGACCTAAATGACTAATGATGATAAATACAATCCACATGTGTGTACTCAAGTCTCCGTATAAATGCACCTGCACTGTGATAGTCTCAGAGGTCCGTTAAAAGCGCAGAGAGCATCATGAAGAACAAGGAACACACCAGGCAGGTCCGAGATACTGTTGTGAAGAAGTTTAAAGGCGGATTTGGATACAAAAAGATTTCCCAAGCTTTAAACATCCCAAGGAGCACTGTGCAAGCGATAATATTGAAATGGAAGGAGTATCAGACCACTGCAAATCTACCAAGACCTGGCCGTCCCTCTAAACTTTCAGCTCATACAAGGAGAAGACTGATCAGAGATGCAGCCAAGAGGCCCATGATCACTCTGGATGAACTGCAGAGATCTACAGCTGAGGTGGGAGACTCTGTCCATAGGACAACAATCAGTCGTATATTGAACAAATCTGGCCTTTATGGAAGAGTGGCAGAAAGCCATTTCTTAAAGATATCCATAAAAAGTGTCGTTTAAAGTTTGCCACGAGCCACCTGGGAGACACACCAAACATGTGGAAGAAGGTGCTCTGGTCAGATGAAACCAAAATTGAACTTTTTGGCAACAATGCAAAACGTTATGTTTGGCGTAAAAGCAACACAGCTCATCACCCTGACCACACCATCCCCACTGTCAAACATGGTGGTGGCAGCATCATGGTTTGGGCCTGCTTTTCTTCAGCAGGGACAGGGAAGATGGTTAAAATTGATGGGAAGATGGATGGAGCCAAATACAGGACCATTCTGGAAGAAAACCTGATGGAGTCTGCAAAAGACCTGAGACTGGGACGGAGATTTGTCTTCCAACAAGACAATGATCCAAAACATAAAGCAAAATCTACAATGGAATGGTTCAAAAATAAACATATCCAGGTGTTAGAATGGCCAAGTCAAAGTCCAGACCTGAATCCAATCGAGAATCTGTGGAAAGAACTGAAAACTGCTGTTCACAAATGCTCTCCATCCAACCTCACTGAGCTCGAGCTGTTTTGCAAGGAGGAATGGGAAAAAATTTCAGTCTCTCGATGTGCAAAACTGATAGAGACATACCCCAAGCGACTTACAGCTGTAATCGCAGCAAAAGGTGGCGCTACAAAGTATTAACTTAAGGGGGCTGAATCATTTTGCATGCCCAATTTTTCAGTTTTAGATTTGTTAAAAAAGTTTGAAATATCCAATAAATGTCGTTCCACTTCATGATTGTGTCCCACTTGTTGTTGATTCTTCACAAAAAAATACAGTTTTATATCTTTATGTTTGAAGCCTGAAATTCAAGGGGGCCGAATACTTTCGCAAGGCACTGTATATTTACAGGGGTACCCCCTGTATATATCCTCGTTATTGTTATGTACATTTCTTGTTACCATTTGTTAGATTTTTTTTCTTTCATTTATTTAGTAAATATTTTACTAACTATTTCATGAACTGCATTGTTGGTTAAGGGCTTGTAAGTAAGCATTTCACGGTAAGGTTATTGTATAAATACAATTTGATTCGATTTTTTATAAGGAAATCAGTCAATTGAAATTAATTAATTAGACCCTAGTCTATGGATTTCACATGACTGGAAATACAGATACTGTATGCATCTGTTGGTCACAGATACCTTAAAAAAAGTAGTGCGGTGGATCAGAAAACCAGTCAGTATCTGGTGTGACCACCATTTAGCTCATACAGCGCAGCACATCTCCTTCGCAGAGTCTATCAGGTTGTTGATTGTGGCCTGTGGAATGTTGTCCCACTCCTCTTCAATGGCTGTGCGAAGTTGGATATTGGCAGGAACTGGAACACGCTGTCATACACGTCGATCCAAAGCATCCCAAACATGTTTAACTTCTCTAGGGTAGGGGGCAGCATTTGGAATTTCGGATGAAAAGCGTGCCCAAATTAAACTGCCTTCTACTCAGGCCCAGAAGATAGGATATGCATATAATTCGTAGATTTGGATAGAAAACACTCTCAAGTTCCCAGAACTGTTGAAATAGTGTATGTGAGTATAACAGAACTGACCTGAGAAAAATCCATTCAGGAATAATTATTTTTTGTTGTTGTAGTTCCTATGCCTTCCACTAGATGTCAACAGTATTTAGAAATTGTTTCAGGCTTGTATTCTGAAAAATGAGGGAGTGTCACAGAGCTTTTTCATGCGCGCAACCGAGAGAGTGCCTTTCTTGTTAACCTTTTATATTGACGATGTTATTGTTTGGTTTAAATATTATCGATTATTTAGTCTACAAACAACCTTAGGATTGATTTTGAACATTGTTTGAAATGTTTCTAACTTTACGGATACTATTGGAATTTTTGTCTGCCTGTTGTGACTGCGTTTGAGCCTGTGGATTACTGAAGAAAACGCGAGAACAAAACGGAGGTTTTTGCATATAAAGAGACTTTTTTGAACAAAAAGAACATTTATTGAATAAATGAATGTCTTCTGAGTGCAACTATATGAAGATCATCAAAGGTAAGGGATTACTATGATATCTATTTCTGACTTTTGTAACTCTTCTACCTGGCTTGTTACTGTTTGTAATGATTTGTCTGCTGGGCTATGTTCTCAAATAATTGTACGGTATGCTTTCGCCGTAAAGCATTTTTGAAAAGGTTGGATTCACAACAAGTTCATCTTTAAAACTATGTAAAATAGTTGTATCTTTTCTGAATTATTCTAATGAGTATTTCTGTATTTGAATTTGGCGCTCTGCAATCTCATTGGATGTTGGCCAGGTGGGACGCTAGTGTCCCACATACCCTAGAGAGGTTAATGGGTGGCATGTCTGGTGAGTATGCAGGAAGAACTGGGACATTTTCAGCTTCCATGAATTGTGTACAGATCCTTGTGACATAGGGCCTTGTATTATCATGCTGAAACATGAGGTGATGGCGGGGGATGAATGGCACAACAATGGGCCTCAGGATCTCGTCACGGTATCTCTGTCCATTACAATTGCCATCGATAAAATGCAATTGTGTTCGTTGTCCACAGTTTATGCCTGCCCATACCATAAACCCACCCCCACAATGGGGCACTCTGTTGGTGTTGATATCTTCATATCAGCAAACTGCTCATCCACACACCGTCATTCGCATGGTCTGGGGTTGTGAGGCTGGTTGGACGTACTGCCAAATTCACAAAAATGACGTTGGAGGCGGCTTATGGTAGGGAAATTAACATTCAATTATCTGGCAACAGCTCTGGTGGACATTCCTACAGTCAGCATGCCAGTTGCATGCTCCCTCAAAACATGAGACAACTGCGGCATTGTGTTTTGTGCCAAAACTGTACATTTTGGAATGGCTTTTTAATTTGTATTTGTATTTATTATGGACCCTCATTAGCTGCTGCCAAAGCTGGAGTCCAGCAAAATTAAGGCAGTTTATACAATTTTAAAAACATTTCAATACATTCACAAATTTCACAACACACTGTGTGCCCTCAGGCCCCTACTCCACCACTACAGTACTGTGTGTGTGTGTGTGTGTGTGTGTGTGTGTGTGTGTGTGTGTGTGTGTGTGTGTGTGTGTGTGTGTGTGTGTGTGTGTGTGTGTGTGTGTGTGTGTGTGTGTGTGTTTGTATGCATGCGTCTGTGCCAATGTTTGTGTTGCTTCACAGTCCTCGCTGTTCCATAAGGTGTTTTTTTAATCTTTTTTTAAATCAAATGTTACTGCTTGCGTCAGTTACTTGATGTGGAATTGAGTTCCATGTAGTTCCATGTAGTACTGTGTGTCTCCCATAGTCTGTTCTGGACTTAGGGACTGTGAAGAGATCTCTTGTGGCATGTCTTGTGGGGTATGCATGGGTGTCCGAGCTGTGTGCCAGTAGTATAGACAGACATTTCGGTGCATTCAGCATGTCAATACCTCTCATAAATAAAAGAAGTGATGAAGTCAATCTCTCTTCCACTTTCAGCCAGGAGAGATTGACATGCCTATTATTTATATTAGCTCTCTGTGTACATCGAAGGGCCAGCCATGCTGCCCTGTTCTGAGCCAACTGCAATTTTCCTAAGTCCTTTTTGTGGCACCTGACCACACAACTGAACAGTAGTCAAGGTGCGACAAAACTATGGCCTGTAGGACCTGTCTTGTGGATAGTGTTGTTAAGAAGGCAGATCATCGCTTTATTATAGACAGACTTTACATTTACATTTACATTTAAGTCATTTGGCAGACGCTCTTATCCAGAGCGACTTACAAATTGGTGAATTCACCTTATGACATCCAGTGGAACAGCCACTTTAGACTTCTCCTCATCTTAGCTACTACTGCATCAATATGTTTTGACCATGACAGTTTACAATCTAGGGTTACTCCAAGCAGTTTAGTCATCTCAACTTGCTCAATTTCCACATTATTCATTACAATATTTAGTTCAGGTTTAGGGTTTAGTGAGTGTTTTGTTCCAAATACAATGCTTTTAGTTGTATAAATATTTAGGGATAACTTATTCCTTGCCACCCACTCTGAAACTATCTGCAGCTCTTTGTTGAGTGTTGCAATCATTTCAGTCGCTGTATTAGCTGACGTGTAGAATGTTGAGTCATCCGCATACATAGACACTCTGGCTTTACTCAAAGTCAGTGGCATGTCGTTAGTAAAAATGTTAAAAAGTAAGAGGCCTAAGCAGCTACCCTGGGGAATTCCTGATTCTAACTGGATTATATTTGAGAGGCTTTTATTAAAGAACACCCTCTGTGTTCTGTTAGACAAGTAACTCTTTATCCACATTATGGCAGGGGGTGCAAAGCCATAACACATACATTTTTCCAGCAGGAGACTATGATCAATAATGTCAAAAGCTGCACTGAAGTCTAACAAGACCACAATCATTTTATCATCAATTTCTCTCAGCCAATCATAAGACATTTGTGTAAGTGCTGTGCTTGTTGATTGTCCTTCCCTATAAACATACTGAAATTCTGCTGTGAATGTATTTACTGTGAAATAGCATTGTATCTGGTCAAACACAATATTTTCCAGAAGTTTACTAAGGGTTAGTAACAGGCTGATTGGTTGGCTATTTGAGCCAGTAAAGGGGTAGGGAAATGACTTTTTCTTCCCTCCAGGCCTGAGGGCACACACTCTCTGGTAGGCTTAAATTGAAGATGTGGCAAATATGAGTGGCAATATCGTCTGCTATTATCCTCAATTCTCCATCCAAATTGTCAGAACCCGGTGGCTTGTCATTGTCGATAGACAACCATTTTTTCAGCTCTTATACACTAACAGCGGAATTCAAAAGGACAATTCTTGTCATTCATCATTTGGTCCGATATACTTGGATTTAACAGTTTTTACAGTCATTTTCCTAATGGGTGTGTGCTTATTAGTAACTGGAATAAGTAGGTTCATAAATGCGTCAAGTGCACCGTCTGGTTGCTCCACAGACCAGCAAATATTTTTCATCAACATATGAATCACTACAAAACTTATTGTATGAACTGTTATACACTATAGTAGGCCCAGTCTTTGGAACTTTGGTTTTCCTAGATATGGCTATTATATTGTGATCACTACATCCTATGGATTTGGACACTGCTTTAAAGCAAATATCTGCACCGTTAGTAAAAATGTGATCAATACATGTTGATGATTTCATTCCTGTGCTGTTTGGAACTACCCTGGTTGGTTGACTAATAACCTGATCTGGGTTGCAGGCACTGGTTACAGTTGTAAGTTTTTTCCTGAGTGGGCAGCTTGATGATACCCAGTCAGTATTGAAATCACCCAGAAAATATACTTCTCTGTTGACATCACATACATTAACAAGCATTTCACACATATTATCCAGATACTGACAGTTAGCACCTGGTGGTCTATAGCAACTTCCCACAAGAATAGGCTTCAGGTGAGGCAGATGACCCTCTAGCCATATTACTTCAACAGTATTTAAAATTTGATCGTCTCTAAGCTTTACAGGAATGTGGTTCTGAATATAGACCGCAACACCACCTCTGTTGGCATTTCTGTATTTTCGTTAGATGTTATAACCATGTATTGCTACCACTGTATCATCAAAGGTATTATCTATTATTATCTGACCCTGCTGGTCATCTATGAACTAGAGGTCGACTGATTAATCGGAATGGCCAATTAATTAGGGCTGATTTCAAGTTTTCATAACAATCGGTAATCGGCATTTTTGGACACCAATTATGGCCGATTACATTGCACTCCACGAGGAGACTGCATGGCAGGCTGACTACCTGTTATGCGAGTGCAGCAAGGAGCCAAGTTAAGGTGCTAGCTAGCATTAAACTTATCTTATAACAAACAATCAATCTTAACATAATCACTAGTTAACTACACATGGTTGATGATATTACTAGTTTATCTAGCTTGTCCTGCATTGCATATAATCGATGCGTTGCCTTATCATTGAATCACAGCCTACTTCGTCAATGTCACGGTTGTCGTCGGTGGAAAGAGAGGAACAAAGCGCAGCGTGGTGTGAATGCATCATTTTAATGGATGACGAAAACACGAAGTAAATTGAACAAAACAATAAATGAACAACGACCATGAAGCTATATACGAAATGATCGTGCTGACACAAACACTACACATAGACAATCACCCACAACCCACAATGACAAAACAGGCTACCTAAATATGGTTCCCAATCAGAGGCAGGTGTTAGTCGTTGTCTCTGATTGGGAACCATATTTAGGTAGCCTGTTTTGTCATTGTGGGTTGTGGGTGATTGTCTATGTTAGTTGCTTGTGTCCGCACATTTCGTATAGCTTCACGGTCGTTGTTCATTTATTGTTTTGTTCAGTTTACTTTGTGTTTTCGTCAACCATTAAAATTATGCATTCACACCACGCTGCGCTTTGGTCCGTTTCTTACGACGATCGTGACAGTCAAACGGGTGATTTAACAAGTGCATTTGCATAAAAAGCATTGTCGTTGCACCAATGTGTACCTAACCATAAACATCAATGCCTTTCTTAAAATCAATACAGAAGTATATATTTTTAAACCTGCATATTTAGTTAATATTGACTGCTAACATGAATTTCTTTTAACTCTGGAAATTGTGTCACTTCTCTTGTGTTCTGTGCAAGCAGAGTCAGGCTACATGCAGCCGCCTAGCTCGTTGCGAACTGTGTGAAGACCATTTCTTCCTAACAAAGACCTTAACTCATTTTCCAGAATTGTGCATAATTATGACATTATAATAATTATGACATAACATTGAAGGTTGTGCAATGTAACAGCAATATTTAGACTTAGGGACGCCACCCGTTAGATAAAATACGGAACGGTTCCATATTTCACTGAAAGAATAAACGTTTTGTTTTCTAAATGATAGTTTCCGGATTTGACCATATTTATGACCTAAGGCTCATATTTCTGTGTGTTATTATATTATAATTAAGTCTATGATTTGATAGAGCAGTCTGACTGAGCGATGGTAGGCAGCAGCAGGCTCGTAACCATTTATTCATACAGCACTTTCCTGCATTTGCCAGCAGCTCTTCGCTGTGCTTCAAGCATTGCGCTGTTTATGACTTCAAGTCTAAATCCCGAGATCAGGCTGGCAATACTAAAGTACCCATTAGAATATCCAATAGTCAAAGGTATATGAAATACAAATGGTATAGAAAGAAATAGTCCTATAATAACAACAACCTAAAACTTCTTACCTGGGAATATTGAAGACTCATGTTAAAAGGAACCACCAGCTTTCATATGTTCTGAGCAAGGAGCCTCAAACGATAGCTTTCTTCTCCGACACTTTGTTTTTGCATTATTTAAACCAAATTTAAACCAAATCTAAACCAAATTGAACATGTTTCATTATTTATTTGGGACTAAATTGATTTTATTGATGTATTATATTAAGTTAAAATAAGTGTTCATTCAGTATTGTTGTAACTGTCATTATTACAAATATATATATATATATATAAAAAAATCGGCCAATTAATCGGTATCAGCTTTTTTTGGACCTCCAATAATCGGTATCGGTATCGCCATTGAAAAATCATAATCGGTTGACCTCTACTATGAACATTTGAACATCTTGGCCATGTTCTGTTATAATCTCCACCCGGCACAGTCAGAAGATAACTGGCCACCCCTCATTGCCTGGTTCTAGGGAGTTTTTTTCTAGTCACCAAGCTTCTACACCTGCATTGCTTGCTGTTTGGGGTTTTTGGCTGGGTTTCTGTAAAGCACTTTGTGACATTAGCTGATGTAAAAAGGGCTTTATAAATACATTTGATTGATGAATTTGATTGATCTGAGTTTCAGAGATGGTCAGAATATGAATGTGATCTTTTACAAGCAAGTTATTGACTTCATGGACCTTGTTTCATAGGCTACATATGTTAATATGGACTATTTTTAGCACTTTTCTGGTTTGCTTGATTGTTTTTAATGCTTTACTGGGAAGCTTATCAGAGGTAGACTTACTCATGCCATTTACATGGGAGCTGATAGTGCAGGGTGAGCTGTATTACGTGGTCTTCCTATTATTGCACACCACCTCAGTGCTAACAGTGTAACTGGTTTACAGGCTCATGATTACTGCTTACAATAGCTGTAGGATATACAGATGTATTCGGTGCAATTAGGGGTACATACAGTTGAAGTTGGAAGTTTACATACACTTAGGTTGGAGTCATTAAAACTAGTTTTTCAACCACTCCACAAATTTCTTGTTAACAAACTATAGTTTTGGCAAGTCGGTTAGGACATCTACTTTGTGCATGACACAAGTAATCTTTCCAACAATTGTTTACAGACAGAAGATTTAACTTATAATTCACTGTATCACAATTCCAGTGTGTCAGAAGTTTACATACACTAAGTTGACTGTGCCTTTAAACAGCTTGGAAAATTCCAGAAAATGATGTCATGGCTTCAGAAGTTTCTGATAGGCTAATTGACATAATTTGAGTCAATTGGAGGTGTACCTGTGGATGTATTTCAAGGTCTACCTTTAAACTCAGTGCCTTTTTGCTTGACATGATGGGAAAATCAAAAGAAATCAGCCAAGACCTCAGAAAAAATAATTCAAGTCTGGTTCATCCTTTTGAGCAATTTTCAAATGCCTGAAGGTACCACTTCATCTGTACAAACAATAGTATGCAGGTATAAACACCATGGGACCACGCAGCCATCATACCGCTCAGGAAGGAGACGCGTTCTGTCTCTGAGAGATGA
Source organism: Oncorhynchus masou masou (assembly GCF_036934945.1). NCBI lineage: Eukaryota > Metazoa > Chordata > Actinopteri > Salmoniformes > Salmonidae > Oncorhynchus > Oncorhynchus masou. The sequence continues at coordinate 23,074,699 of NC_088233.1, read as the reverse complement.
AAGTACTTTGGTGCGGAAAGTGCAAATCAATCCCAGATCAACAGCAAAGGACCTGAAGATGCTGGAGGAAACAGGTACAAAAGTATCTATATCCACAGTGAAACGAGTCCTGTATCGACTTAACCTGAAAGACTGCACAGCAAGGAAGAAGCCACTGCTCCAAAACGGCCATATAAAGCCAGACTACAGTTTGCAACTGCACTTGGGAACAAAGATCGTACTTTTTGGGAGAAATGTCCTCTGGTCTGATGAAACACAAATAGTACTGTTTGGCCATAATGACCATTGTTATGTTTGGAGGAAGAAGGGGGATGCCTGCAAGCCGAAGAAAACCATCCTAACTGTGATGAATGGGGGTGGCAGCATCATGTTGTGGGGGTGCTTTGCTGCAGGAGGGACTGGTGTACTTCACAAAATAAATTACATCATGAGGCAGGAAAATTATGTAGATATATTGAAGCAAAATCTCAAGACATCAGTCAGAAAGTTCAAGCTTGGTTGCAATTGGGTGTTCCAAATGGACAATGACACCAAGCATACTTCCAAAGTTGTGACAAAATGACTTAAGTACAACAAAGTCAAGCTATTGGAGTGGCCATCACAAAGCCTTAACTTCAATCCTATTGAACATTTGTTCGCATAACTGAAAAAGTGTGTGCAAGCAAAAAGGCCTACAAACCTGACTCCATTCCTCCAGCTCTGTGAGGAGGAATGGGCCAAAATTCACCAAACTTATTGTGGGAAGCTTGTGGAAGGCTACCCGAAACGTATTACACAAGTTAAACAATTTAAAGACAATGCTACCAAATAATAATTGAGTGTATGCAAACTTCTGACCCACTGGGAATGTGATGAAAGAAGTTAAAGCTGAAATAAATCACTCTCTACTATTATTCTGATATTTCACATTCTTAAAATAAAGTGGTGACCCTAGCTAACCTAAGACAGGGATTTATTACTAGGATTAAATGTCAGGAATTGTGAAAAACTGAGTTTAAATGTATTTGACTAAGGTGTATGTAAATGTCAGACTTCAACTGTAAATTAAATGACTTACATTGTATTTGCCAATGCCCCTAAGATCATGTACATTTGATGCAGCATTATCACGACTCATTGTCACAATGGTAGTGATTAACTGAGCTGGTCTTGGATCATTTACCAGTCATTGTTTCAATGCAGCCTTGAAATGCGTAGACATTCCTTGAGCCAGGGTGATTTGGATGGACTCCGTCATTCCTGAAGATTATCTTCTGTTTCCAGAAGGTGTCAAAGTAGTAGTGCACTATGTGGGAAATAGGGTGCCATTTGGGATGCAACCTTCACACACTGATGGTCTGTCTTGTAAATAATATTACATTTTAGAAGTGGGGATTATTTTATATAAACAATGAATTCTGGGTAGCAAGTCAAATCACCAAATAGTTTGTAATTTGGAGGGATGCATTCTGAACCAATCCAGCTGTTCAATTTGTTGCTACCTGTAAGTATTGTCAGAAGCTTTAAAATGATTTACTATGATTTGTAATGATGATGACACTAGGCGGCTCTCTTACTGCCTCAATCTCTGGTTTCACACACAGTGGGATGTTAAACTGATTAGCGCTACTTTAAAAAGAGGCTGGATCACTCTAACAAGGGAGATAAGATCTCGGCATGCACCTCAACCCCACTGTGCGTGTTTGATACTGTGACCAGAGGCTGTGATGCTATCGGTCTCTGTGGTTGGAAGGGACTCGCTCTTTTGGCTGAAGTTGAGAAGAGGCGGCACGTTCTACTGTGCATACACATACAGACCTGAAGGTATTTTTTTGTATTTTTTTTATCCAGTCCTTATCTGTAAACTACACACACACAGGACACATTATATGCACATGTGCAAATACAAACTACATGCACATGTACGCACACACACAGACTACATGCACGTACACACGCACACACGCACATTCACACAGCACACATTACATGAGCATGCATGCACACACAGACACACACACCCGCGCACATACACACACATTTTGGATAAGTGACCATGCTTTACGTTTCCGCACTGCTTGATTGCAGTGAGCTCTGGTTGATTGCAGTGAGCTCTGGTTGATTGCAGTTAGCTCTGGTTGATTGCAGTTAGCTCTGGTTGATTGCAATGAATGTTTTGGAGGTGGTAGTTTGAGGTGGCTCTCGTACACAGAGGAGGAGGAGGGGAGGGCTGGATTTGTGGGTGAGCATGCAGGAGTGTTATGTAAATCAGATGGTAATTTAGGGTTGGCTGTATGGTTAGTATTGGGGTTAGGATGTGAGTTATGACTGGGATTCTTTTAACTAGTTGGAAGAGAGTGGTGGGGAACGGTAGTTCAGAGCCTCTCTTACAGTCACATTTCATATACTGTAGATTTGACTGCTACACACTTACTTGTCTTTCATCAATTCGATATCCTCCCTATCCTTTCCTCTCTCTCACACTCCTTTCCTCCCCTCTCTCACACTCCATTCCTCCCCTCTCTCATACTCTTTTCCTCCCCTCTCTCACACTCCTTTCTTACTCTCTCTCGCACTCCTTTCCTTTCTCTCGCACTCCTTTCCTTTCTCTCTCACTCCTTTCCTCTCTCTCGCACTCCTTTCCTCTCTCTCACACTCCTTTCCTCTCTCTCGCACTCCTTTCCTCTCTCTCGCACTCCTTTCCTCTCTCGCACTCCTTTCCTCTCTCGAACTCCTTTCCTCTCTCGCACTCCTTTCCTTTCTCTCCTTTCCTTTCTGTATCTCTCTCCTTTCTTCTTTTTCTCTCTTTCTCCCCTCTTCTCCCTCTCCACTCATTTCCTCTCTCTCCCTTTTAGTATTTCCATTCACTCTCAAATGCACCCTCAGTTTGTATCCTACCCCTCTCCTCTCTCTTTCCTTTCTCTAATCAAATCAAATCATTCTTCTTCTACTCCTCTTCTCTGCCTCTACTCTCTCCCCCCACTGAGAGAGAAAATGAAAGGCTGTATTTGAAGTGAAACACAGTGGCCCATATTCTGAGTTAACGGCTGCTGTCAAAGACGAGGATAAAAAAGTAGCACTTCCTCACCGTACGACTGTACAGTGGATGTGTGTGCACATGTGTATGTGTTTGTTCATGTGTGAGTGCATATGTGTGTTTAGGCATGCATGCATGCGTCTGTGCATGATTGTGAATGCGTGTGAGTGTACCAAACATTAAGAACACCTTCCTAATACTGAGTTACACCCCCCTCTCTCCCTTTTGCCCTCAGAACAGCCTCGATTTGTCGGGGCATGGACTCTACAAGGTGTCGAAAGCATTGCACAGGGATGCTGGCCCATGTTGACTCCAATGCTACTGTCGTGTCTTTGGCATCATTAAAAGGTGAAGACTGTTATTTTATCAAATCAATGATTAAACTAATCATGTTAATTTAATTAACTAGGAAGTTGGGGCATAACGGGAAATATTAAGATTACAAAGTTGTACTTTTCGGAATATAACTCTTCAGATATTTTAATATCTGATCAATTAGTCTTCTATCAATTAATGATTATTTTCCTCATGTCAGTCTCATCTGAACGTCGTAAATTGTTGGTTATCTGCACGAACCCAGCCTTTACTATAAATCATCCATACACCAATTGGCTTAATCATTTATTCACTAACTAATTAAATAATTACAGAAATGCATAAACAAACTGTAGATATTGGTTACTAACAATGATAGGAAAGATTCCCTAGTGGGCTAAACCGATATGACGGCTTGGTGGACAAAGGGAAAGGGGTGTGGACTGGTGTGGAGAGCTGGAAAGACTAAATGGATTCATTACACAGTCTATAATTATATACATTGAAATGCTAATCCTTTGCACATGAATGGCTGCTCATTCGAGAATAATTGCAAGTACATATTTAGGATGTATGTCATTGTTGTATTCTCTGTTGGAATCCGGTCCGTCTGCTGGAGAGTTCATCCGAGTGTCTCTCTCTCTCTCACTCTGTTTCTGTTTCTGTTATGCTCGTTGTTTGAATGAGGAGACCAAGGTGCAGCGTGGTAGGGGAATATCTTACTTTTATTAAAATGAACACCGAAAAACAACAAAATACAAAACGAACGTAAAGTTCTGCAGGCTACACAGCAACTATACAAAATTAAGATCCCACAAACTAAGGTGAGAAAAAGGCTGCCTAAGTATGATCCCTGATCAGAGACAACAATAGACAGCTGCCTCTGATTGGGAACCATACCAGGCCAAACAAAGAAATAGGAAAACTAGATTGCCCATCCTAGTCACACTCTGACCTAACCAAAATTGAGAATTAAAAGGATCTCTAAAGTCAGGGCGTGACAGTTTCCCTGAAGATCAAAGTATTTCGTGGTTAGAATGGGTACTTCAGAGTACCATGCAGAAATGTTCTCATAGGATAGATGTTTTGGCGGTTGTCGGTATTCTCGTCCTCGGTTTACTTCATTTCTAGCTGCAGACTAGTACTTCGTATCTAAGATTTGCTCTTATTCTGTAGGGATCGATTGTCTCAGAGTTTAACAATTTCCAGCCGTGTAGCCACGTGTTATGGTTAGGAATTCAACAACCATTGCAACCTTAACTTACACCGGGGTTTGCATGGTCTTAACTATTCGCAATCATAGCTCACGCTGTGGGTTTGCTTAGTCTGAAGAGGATTTTCTTAGGAGGGGATTTTATTCGTAACAGTAGAAGAGGGCGGTTCCATGATGCCTAATCATGTCTGTGCTCATGGGGCCGGGCAAATGACTTAATTTAACTTTAAATGGAATACAATTCTCTCACATTAAAGGTTCAACATCACATTGCATAATTTCACAAATAGTTTCATCTTTACTCATTCATTTTATACAAGAATTAGATGCAAACCCCATAATTGAGAAATGTACATATTCAGAGATCTAGTTATGTGTGTTTTCTGTCCTCTCTGAGTTCACCAATTGAAACATACTCGTCCATTAAGTGTCCACCGACCATTCCCACCTTTTCACAAGTGGACATATTGTTTAATTTTCCTATTTTGGGGATTTAGGAGTTCAGCCACGAGAGTCTCCATCAGGAATGACCTGAGATAACAGAACCTGGTGTAGGCGAGAGGGGGAAGCCACAATCTACACCCAGAAAGGGCCACGTCATGACAGTCCCCCCCCCCCCTGGTGGTTTGGATCTTGTGATTATCCTGCAAGTTACAAATCAACATAAAAATAATGACCACGTGATGTCCTGTTGTGGATCATCGTTGAGGTCCCCACTCTGGTGGTTGAGCTTGGTAGGCTCTCTGACAGCGGGGCAGGCCGCCACAAGGATGGGCAGCGGATGTCCTGTTTGGGATCGCCGTTCCAGACCCGTCGTGTGGTTGTCCAGACTGGAAGATCTGGGCAGTAACTTAGGCAGATGTTAACAACGCACACACGCTCACGAAGTATATAATTACATTGATTCCCCAATGAGCGGCGTTGTGGCACTAAGTGATGGTTGTATGGGGACTTTGTGGCTCTATCGCTTAAGTGTCAAAGAAACTTAACTGAAAAGGAATGAAAGCTTAAAGAAATATATACAAAATATAGTTCTCACACCAAAATTATCTAATTGGACTATTCTATATACGTCCAATGTCCTGGCAAAATTACTCTATCATGGCATTGTCTCTAATGTTATATCTAGGCTTTTCCTACTTGATGTGTTGCTTAGGCACTATCCTAAGTTGATAACTACATGATAAGTCTACAGTAAGGCACAAGTTTTGGACAGTCTATAGGGATGACCTATGGACCTTTGTGGAGAAACTGGTGAGTACTGTAGCTGTAGAGTCAAAGGCGTCAAAGTAAATGTTCAATTTTACTAAGGCTGGTATTTTGCTTGAACCATTAAGTGATCCTAGCATAAATCCTAATTGGATGTTCCGTTGTACACATGTGCTATTATGCTTACACATGCGCACATGTCAGGGGAAGAAAACCAAGTATCCTGGCAGACTGCAACTTGTTCAGAATGAGTCTGACGTAATCGAGTAGTTTTCAGGTCAGTCAGAATTCGTGTCGAAGGAGTCTGTAGTGGTTTAACTACGAGTCACTATGTCTTCCACTATTGCAGTGGTGATAGGTATGATGTCTATTTCATACTTACAGTATGTTATCCACGGAGGAGCTAACCTCACGACAGAAGTACTCTTTAAGCATTGGACCAGTCATACGTGGTGTGATCATGGTTCATGACTTCTAATAACTTTTCTCCTGAGTGTAGGGTTCTATTTATTAGTGGCATGTGTGTTAATCATTGGAAGAGTGCTCTGGTGATTCCCTTCCCCATGTTCCACTCTGAGTGACTCCTAACTACTCTGTCGCTGTTGTCAAGGGTAATTTGATTTGATAGGTCTCTAACCTTCTCACTGATTGTAGCTGGACTGACTGTTGCTGGCATTGGTACTGGTACTACAGGAACACATGATTTGAGCATTTTACTAGTTGAACCTGTAGTTAAACCTACACATGGCAAGGTATGACTATTTTTACCATTTGTTTGAGGTGGAAGTCCACTGGACGTCTTCTATGACCAGTGTGGTACACCTCAGTAATATCTTCAATGTATTCTAATATTATCCCCATCTAGGGTCCTGTCTGCTCCTGACTGTTCTCATAGGGGAGTTTACAACTAGATTTGTTTTATGCTCTGGCGGCCTCGTACAGTGTTGCAGGTAGTCTCGATGAGGCTATAATAAGTCTGGGCTATTATTCCCTCCCTTTGTGTCTCGGGATCCCCCCCCACCAGCGGGTGGTTGGTATCTGAGGCACAAACGAAAAGGTCGGACCCTATGTACGAGTTGTCAGCAGCTGCGTTGTTATGAGAATGGCTATAACCTTTCAACCAAATCTCCTGGTGTTTGGGCTTCAAAACGCTCATTGGCTGTCGAGGGCTGTCAGTCACGTCTGTGTGTGGCAACCTCTTCAGTACCTGTGAACCGAGACGAGGATATCTGTCTGTGATATCGCAAAGTGTTTTACCAGTGGGAGTCGCCGGGTCAGTTGCTGGACTGATGCCATTAGTGTCATTGTCAAGGGTGACAGTCCCCCACAAAGCTGAAGGTGTATCATTGGAAGCAGAGTATACTCTGCTCATCGTTGTTTTTCTTGCTGAGATTGCCACAGTGCTTGCGGAAGTGTCCGAAGGGCAAAAGAAGTTCATCTCAACTACCGTATTGCACGACTGCAAGGAGGAGGGAAGTTGCTCATTCACAGAGACAGCTGGCTCGAAATCATGAAAATAATGGTCAATCAGTTTTGCTGATGGAATGTGTAGAGATATCTTAATATCTCCTTGGATTGGATTCTGCACCAAGAGGTTTCAAACGTCTTTTTCCCAAGGGGTGCTTTCAACAGATACCCCTCGTGAATGACTGCGTTGCAGCTAGCATTAGGGGAAGACAATGTGGTCAGTGGAGAAGGCACTGTGGCCATGCATGGTTGGTTTTCCAATCCATCAGTGGGAGTAACTGATCCATCAAGTCTGCTCCAAGTAAGCAGGGATTCAGATTCGTGATTTGCCATTTCTGTTCAAGGGGAAAGCAGATCGCTTTTTGGATTTGGAATGGGCTTGGCTTTAACAAAGCTTTTTACCTTTTTCTTCGCAACCTTTGTATCAGTCTATAGACAACGCCTGTGGGCTTGTTTCCTGATCAAGCGGGCCCTGAATAGGGTCTCAAGTGAGAGCGGGAGAGATTTAAATTTTAACGTCCTTGCTATGGGTGTTAATTCCTGCGGACCTGGTGTCCGGTAATTCCCCGTCTAGTCCTTGTGACTTATCGTTTACCCTTTTCTCAATTTTTTCTCACTTTAGTTCTTCATGTAGTGGAACTTCTAGAGAACATTGGTCTATGTTTTGATCGTCCTTTAACCCTTTGTTACCCTTGTGCTGACACTTTGTGTGGGTTGGGTGCAGGAACGTAGTGAACAGGTCGAATGTAGCGGTAGTTGTTTCGATGGCGACGTACTTTACAGTTATTTTGACTGCGGAGGTTATTGGAGTCGTGGTTTCATGGTAGAAACCGTTGTTGTGCGTCAACTCTCAACGCTCCAATACCTGATAATGCACCCTCTAACTGGAGTGAGTGCTCCTGGTCAAACTTCAAAACCGAGTGGTCAGGGCTCTTAGCGTTGTGAACTTTTGATGCCTCAAAAGCTGTGCTTGTAAGCTCTCTGAGTTGTAAGATAGGCAAGCCAACGTGGGCGGCAGGACCCAAGTAGGTAATGAAAGTGGTATACATATTCAATAGAAACATTTGTATGAATGGTAACAGCTCTTCCATTCTTGTTTCAGTGAGTAGGCCAAACTAAGCTAAACGAAGCCTTCGATAGTAAGCTTATGGGTGTTCGTTCCGAGCTTGTTTGAGGGTGTTAGCCAGTGAGCTATCATGTTTGCGAGTCGCAGAACCACTGAATTCTAATTTAAAATCTGTGGCAAGTTTAGCGTAGTCATTTAGCACGTGTTGCTGTTGTAGACGAATTAACCTCGTCACGTGTCTGTTTGTTCGTTAGCTTCAACAGGTAAACCCTGTCAGAACCCGTAGCGTTTGGGTAGCCATCCAATGCATCCTCTATGTCAGCTAGGAACATCTCAGTATCGTTTGGCTGACCTGGAACGGGGTCAAAGGTGGGAAAATTCTGGACAAGCTTGTCAAGGTATTCCGCGCCAAGCAGGTGGAGAGGGTTGGCTTCCTCCTGTGGGGAAATTGGGGCCGGAAGGCCAAGAGGAGAAGCCAAGCTTTGGCTTTGTTGGCCAAGAGGCACCATATTACTCAGTGCCAAAGGGCCAAGAGAAGACGACTGAGGGACACATGAGGGAGGCAAAGTCTGAAACCTATCGTCTTTACTCCTTTGAGTACAGGGCTCCAGTTTTTGGGATGGGTAGTCATGCTGTAGAGTGTGACCATTCTGGACTTTCTCCAAATGGTACCTACGGGTGCTATTCTGCTGCATTGCAGAGTCCACTTGAGCACTTAGAGTACTGATTTCGGACACATGAGTGTCGCACTTGCTCCTTTCGGTCTCAAACTTATCTATCATGGTTTGCAGATAGAGGTCTTGAGTACGGAGTGAGAGATTCAGTGATGAGATTTACATCTTCATCACCTGAGTTCTCTCACCATTTATTTGGTCAGCAACTTCAATGAGTTCTGCTGATTTGTTGTCCAACTTAGTCATTGTGTTCATTAACTGATCGTCTTTGGTCTGCAGCATTTTGAGTAGAACCGTGTTGCTTTGAGTAACATTCAGTTGTGTACTGTGGTATTGGACCGAAGCCAAACTCGGATGGCAAGACATCCGGGCAAGACTGGAGAGAACCTTTACGAGGCCTGCACCCGATGGTTGATTTTGGAGAGCGTTGTTCGCCATGTCTGGCGTTTTTCTGCTAATGGCAAAATTAGGGTTGGAATCGCTGCTGAGGTCAACGATCAATCAATTTATGGGTGGAGGTTCACTAATTAGTGGGCAAGTGGGGACTACCCCCTCTGATAGCTTGCACATTATTAGAACATTTGATAGGAAAAATGTTTTTCCTATTTTTACAAAGTTTGGTTTTGGAATACGTTGGAAGCTGCAAAGATGATTTTAATCTATTTATAGACGGTAATGAACCATCAGTACCGTACCAGTAATATGGGAGTTGGACGTGACTGAATTGGCAAAAGCAAATTTAAGTAATTAATCAATGATAATAATTAATCATACCTGCATAGGCTATCTGGGCATTAAACTTTACTTAACCTGGGAAGTTGGTTCATCTAGGTTACTATTGCAAAGTTTAACATGTTTAATTTAATTGGAAGAACCTAAAAAGGTATGTTCGATAATTTAACTTCTTAAATTGAACGAGACGATGATATCCAATCAATTGGGATTACCTGGATTATCAAAAAAGTGTAACCAGTAGTTTAAATGTTAGGTTACATTCCCCACTAGGTTCACCTCTCCCTAAGGCCAGAACCATGTGGGATTCCTGCTGGAGGCGGGACTTCCGTCAGTACTGTGGTGTCACGCCCTGGTCGTAATATATTGTGTTTGTCTTCATTTATTTGGTCAGGCCAGGGTGTGACATGGGTTTTTGTGGTGTGTTTTGTCTTGGGATTTTGTGGGGTGTTGGGTGTGTGGCTTAGTGGGGTTATCTAGCAAGGTCTATGGCTGTCTGGAGTGGTTCTCAATCAGAGGCAGGTGTTTATCGTTGTCTCTGATTGGGAACCATATTTAGGCAGCCATATTCTTTGAGTATTTCGTGGGTGATTGTTCCTGTCTCTGTGTTTGTTGTCACCAGATAGGCTGTATAGGTTTTCACGGTCCGTTTGTTTTTGTATTGTTCGTGTTTTTTCGTCGTCATTAAACATGTATCAAAAATACCACGCTGCATTTTGGTCCGCTTCTCCTTCACCAGACGAGAACCGTTACTGAATGTGCTATGCCATAGCAAATTTTACTGATTGATCAATTTTAATGATAAATCAAACCTGTATTGGGAATTAAACTTCACATAAACCTGAAAACCCTGTTGACCTAGGTTAATGTGAAAAGTTTAAATTGTCTCATTGTGGAAAACCATTCAATGTGGATATTATTTAAAAGATCCACTTGAAAGATAAATCTGGAAATTTCACTTGTTAGTTAAATTGAATGAGACATCAATATCCAATCAATTGATTGGCTGGATATCCTAAGTACCCACTTGTTGAACTTGATCCATGTTTGGGTGTCACAACCCACATTTCAATCCATATTAAACCTGTCTCCTCCCCTTCATCTACATTGATTGAAGTGGATTTAACAAATGGCATCAATAAGGGATCATAGTTTTTAGTCTATTTCATGGAAAGAGCACGTGTTCTTAATGTTTTGTATACTCAGTGTATGTGTGTGTATGAGCATGCACATGTGTCCCTCACTCTCTCTGTGTGTCCATGTGTGATATACACTACCAGTCAAAAGTTTGGACACATACCCATTCCAAGGTTTTTCTTTATTTTACTATTTTATACATTGTAGAATAATAGTGAAGACATCAAAACTATGAAATAACACATATGTAATCATGTAGTAACAAAAAAAGTGTTAAACAAATCAAAATATATTTTATATTTGAGATTGTTCAAAGTTGCCACCGTTTGCAATGATGACAGCTTTGCACACTTTTGGCATTCTCTCAACCAGCTTCATGAAGTAGTCACATGGAATGCATTTCAATTAACAGGTGTGCTTTGTTAAAAGTGAATTTGTGGAATTTATTTACTTCTTACTTCTGCGTTTGAGCCAATCAGTTGGGTGAAAGACCAAGTCCACATTATGGCAAGAACAGCTCAAATAAGCAAAGACAAATGACAGTCCATCATTACTTTAAGACATGAAGGTCAGTCAATTCGGAAAATTTCAAGAACTTGGAAAGTTTCTTCAAGTGCAGTCACAAAAACCATCTAGCGCTATGATGAAACTGGCCCTCATGAGGACTGCCACAGGAAAGGAAGACCCAGAGTTACCTCTGCTGCAGAGGATAAGTTCATTAGAGTTAATTGCACCTCAAATTGCAGCCCAAATAAATGCTTCACAGAGTTCAAGTAACAGACACATCTCAATATAAACAGTTCAGAGGAGACTGCGTGAATCAGGCCTTCATGGTTGAATTGCTGCAAAGAAACCACTACTAAAGGACACCAATAATAAGAAGAGACTTTCTTGGGCCAAGAAACATGAGCAAAGAACATTAGACATTGGAAATCTGTCCTTTGGTCTGATGAGTCCAAATTTGAGATTTTTGGTTCCACCCCCCCATGTCTTTGTGAGACTCAGTGTAGGTGAACGGATGATCTCCCCATGTGTGGTTCTCACCGTGAAGCATGGAGGAGGAGGTTTGATGTTATGGGGGTGCTTTGCTGGTGACACTGTCTCTGATTTATTTAGAATTCAAGGCACACTAACCAGCATGGCTACCACAGCATTATGCAGCGATACGCCATCCCATCTGGTTTGCACTTAGTGGGACTATCATTTGTTTTTCAGCAGGACAATGACCCAACACACCTCCAGGCTGTGTTAGGTCTAATTGATTAAAAAGCAGAGTGATGGAACGCTGCATCAGATGACCTGGCCTCCAAAATTCCCTGACCTCAAACCAATTGAGATGGTTTGGGATGAGTTGGACTGCAGAGTGAAGAAAAAGCAGCCAACAAGTGCTCTGCCTATGTGGGAACTCCTTTAAGACTGTTGAAAAAGCATTCCAGGTGAAGCTGGTTGAGAGAATGCCAAGAGTGTGCAAAGCTATCATCAAGGCAAAGTGTGGCTACTTTGAAGTCTCAAATATAAAATATATTCTGATTTGTTTACATTTTTGGGGGTTACTACATGATTCCTTATGTGTTATTTCATCGTGGTTGATGTCTTCACTATTATTCTACAATGTAGAAAATAGTAGAAATAAAGAAAAACCCTTGAATGTGTAGATCTGTCCAAACTTTTGACTGGTGCTGTAACTCTACCGAACCACCACAATTCAAATACACATATCACAATCTGAGGCCTTAGTCCCTGTTCCCCAGGGTTATAAATTAAGCCCTCTTAAACTTCACAGCCACGACTTATGTCCTCTCAGCCTGGTCCATAAAAGAGAACAGGATTGGGTGCTAACAAGGAGCACTGTTTATGGATTTCAGATAACATCAGTTGGGCCAGTTGTGAAACCATGTGCTTAAGTCTCTGGGGGTGTTTTAGTGTGCAATTTGATATAAGGGAGCTTGTGTACCACACGCAGCTGCCTGCCCCTGCCTTGTGACCCACTCTGCCCCCCTGGGATCAGGCCTCGGGCAGGCCCTCTCAGAGTGTGTGTTTGTGTGTGTTTTTAAGAGGAGCTCTCTGATGAGCTAGACAATGCAGTAAGATATGCCACTTAGTATCCAATGGGACTTACAGTGAGTATATACCTTCTTTGTGCATGTGATCCCTGTGGGACTTGAACCCATGACCTTGGCTGTGTGTTTGAATGTGCATTTGTGTGCGTGACTGTGTGTGTTTGCGTGTGTGTGTGTGCGCCAGAAGGTTGCAACAATCTTCTGCCACTGTAGCTTGTGACACAGTGCTCCTGTCCCATGAGGGACTCTCTTCCAGTTCAGACACCACTGTTCATCACCACGTTGCCTCATTTGTGCTTTCCAGTTGGTGTCCATCTGATAAGAACTTTAATACTTCTACAGTATCTCTGTATGTGTATGTCAGTTTGTGTGCAGTCCCATATATGTGTGCTCCCATATGTGTGTGTGTTTGTGCCAGCATCTGGTGAGGATGTTGGAGGGAGGGTGCTGAGTGGTATCATCTTCCCTGTAATGACACAGAGTGGGGGAATCCCACACAGCCACACAGACTAAACTGTTAGCACTACTGAAGTCTAAATTTACCCACAGATTACACTGTTTGCGTGTGTTTGTAGGGGACCAGGGGGGGGGGGGGTGTTAGCATGCCACTCCCATCCCTGTCTACAGTCTAGACCAGGGGTCAGCAACAGACGGCCCGCGGGCCAAAACTATGTGGCTGATGGAGGGAGAGGGTGGGTGGGAGACAGAATATTAGTGAGTGAGATGAACAGAGAAAAGGAGTGAGAAAGAGAATGAAGGATGGAGATATAGGATATGTTTATAATATTTATGTAAGGGATGATCTGTCTTGAAATCATAGTGGACATCTCTGTATATATTTCAACCTCTGAGATGTGAGTGGCATAATTGGTGAGAAGGACGTCTAACAGTACATACTTAATCTCGTCCACCAGCCGGCTCTGTCAAACCTATGCACCAGCAATTCGGGCCTGGGGACGAGGTTAGTGCATACTGTACGTGAGTTTTAAAGAAACATCAGTCAAATATTTTGGTTTTGAGATAATACCGGTATGATGAATATGCCCCAGGTCAATGGTCAATTACCATTTCTCTCATTCTGAAAAACTCTTTCTTTTGGAACCAGCATTTCAACCTGTCGCATATGTACTTCATGCAGGTCTTAGATCTCTATCAAACTGAGTACCACATGGGAAATGTATTTGCAAACCACATCAGATGTGGGTACTGTATGTACGCCTACATCATGCGAGTGAGAGTAAGCATGTCATGTGTTTACATTTTTGTGTATACATTTTTGATTCTGTGTTTGTGTGTGCATACATGCCAGTGTCAGGCCTAGTGTCCTTTAAATATTTATATATGTGTGCATTGTGTCAGCCCAACGGTTATGTGTTTGTGCAAGTACAGCCAAGTATTGTAATCTGTTTGTGTGATAGCCTGCCATGCAGTCTGATTAATATGTAGCTTCCCAGGGGTTTGACATTCCTTTCTAGTACATCCAGTTCCACAGTGTCCCATGTGGAGGCATGAATGGGACTGATGTTGGGAATGAGTAGGATCAGGAATGATGACCCTGTGTGTTCAGTGTCTGCCTCTGCCCCCGCCAAGCCAAGCTCCACTTCATTCATTCACATAAATGTTACTCTTCTGACCCACTTTCTGGTAAGGATGTTTAAACTTCAATGGCACACATACTTCTGGGACCGACAATTTGTTTGGCATGGGATAACTCTAAAGTGATGTTTCTACTCTAATGCTGTGTGTTGTTCAGAGAACATTGCCCTCATACTATCCAAGAGAAAGGCCTGTTGTGCCATTTCACTGGCTTTAATGTCCGCTGTATGTCATATGGTCAAGTAGGTCAAGGCTAAGTCAGAGTTTGAATGGTCACTGGTCCTGGATTCATGGGACACCATTATGTTAGCTTCCATTATGGAAACTTTATTACATCATACTACAGACTGGTCAATGTTGTATATGTGTGACAGGGGACTAAGGATAAAGTGTTACGTTCCCCAGGAAGAAAACCAAATAATGTCGCTCAAACAAAAAAGGGAACTAACAAAGAGTCACTGAAAACAACAAAAACAAAACAGGTGGGGTTTTAGGAGGGGTTCAGAAAGACACTGATGGGGTGTCCACTAAAAGTTGACTAGCAACAACAGCTGGAACCTTAGACACCCACCATGAGTGCCGACTAAATTTGCCCAAGAAGAGGCAAACAAAATAAAAAACCACACGAAACTTAAAGACAGGAAGCAAACCAAAAAGTGGAGGGGTAAAAAAATAGTAAAGATCAGATAAGGATTGTTTGTCTAGAACTCAAACTAGGGCGCACCAACTAAAGATGTTAACCCTTCATCACTCAAGGTAACTGGAACACTGGGCCAGTCACTCTTAAATAGCACCTGGCCCAGCACAGGTGAAACACCTTCCTATTAACGAGATGGCCACCAGCACAGGTGTAACACATACTGACTAACGAGGTGACACCAATCGGTGGGCCCTACATGCTAACGTGCAACCTCAAAACAAACATAAATGGGAAAAAACAAACCTGTAACAATAAGGTACAGAAGTATGTCTACATTTTGTCAGAGCAGTCTGGCTGTTAGGAGTTTAAGCATCTGGCTGTTAGGAGTTTAAGCATCTGGCTGTTAGGAGTTTAAGCATCTGGCTGTTAGGAGTTTAAGCATCTGGCTGTTAGGAGTTTAAGCATCTGGCTGTTAGGTGTTTAAGCATCTGGCTGTTAGGAGTTTAAGCATCTGGCTGTTAGGAGTTTAAGCATCTGGCTGTTAGGAGTTTAAGCATCTGGCTGTTAGGAGTTTAAGCATCTGGCTGTTAGGTGTTTAAGCATCTGGCTGTTAGGAGTTTAAGCATCTGGCTGTTAGGAGTTTAAGCGTCTGGCTGTTAGGTGTTTAAGCGTCTGGCTGTTAGGTGTTTAAGCGTCTGGCTGTTAGGTGTTTAAGCGTCTGGCAGTTAGGTGTTTAAGCGTCTGGCAGTTAGGTGTTTAAGCGTCTGGCAGTTAGGTGTTTAAGCACCTGGCAGTTAGGTGTTTAAGCGCCTGGCAGTTAGGTGTTTAAGCGCCTGGCAGTTAGGTGTTTAAGCGTCTGGCAGTTAGGTGTTTAAGCGTCTGGCAGTTAGGTGTTTAAGCGTCTGGCAGTTAGGTGTTTAATCGTCTGGCAGTTAGGAGTTTAAGCGTCTGGCAGTTAGGTGTTTACGCGTCTATCAGTTAGGTGTTTAAGCGTCTATCAGTTAGGTGTTTAAATGTCTGGCAGTTAGGTGTTTAAGGGTCTGGCAGTTAGATGTTTAAGGGTCTGGCAGTTAGGTGTTTAAATGTCTGGCAGTTAGGTGTTTAAATGTCTGGCAGTTAGATGTTTAAGGGTCTGGCAGTTAGGTGTTTAAATGTCTGGCAGTTAGGTGTTTAAATGTCTGGCAGTTAGGTGTTTAAATGTCTGGCAGTTAGGTGTTTAAGCATCTATCTGTTAGGTGTTTAAGCGTCTATCAGTTAGGTGTTTAAGGGTCTGGCAGTTAGGTGTTTAACTGTCTGGCAGTTAGGTGTTTAAATGTCTGGCAGTTAGGTGTTTAACTGTCTGGCAGTTAGGTGTTTAACTGTCTGGCAGTTAGGTGTTTAACTGTCTGGCAGTTAGGTGTTTAAATGTCTGGCAGTTAGGTGTTTAAGGGTCTGGCAGTTAGGTGTTTAAGGGTCTGGCAGTTAGGTGTTTGGGGAGATGGGGGACTGGTTCTGTGTTTGTTATTTGGGATGTTAGGAATTGGAGTCTGGGTATGTGGGTTAGCCCGACCTGGGGTGTATGTTTGGTGATTTGCAGGAAGGGTTGTGGTTGTGTGTCTGGAGGGTTAACCTAAGCAGAGCCTAGGGTCTGGGTCTGGGTCTGCCAGTTTATGTTATCACCAGATGCAAGCCAGGCTGTGTGGAGCCTGTGAGGCTTATTAGCTGTAGCTAGCTGTGTACTGCTGGGGCTGTGAGAGTTAAAATGTGTTTGGGAGCACTGCAGTAGGTCAGAAAATCCCACGAGCGCTGCGGAGGAGTTTGAACAATACATATATTATTAGTCCCTCCTGGAAGTATTTAGAGTTCTTTTTTGTTTTTGATTTACGCTTTTAAGTAGAAACTCATAGTGACTGGCATGTGCTGGCATAGCATGCGCTGGCCGGGATGTGTAGAAAAGCAAGGTCATCAGACTAAGTGAAAACGTAACATAATACATGTGTGAACATTTACCGGGGTGATATTAGAGGGAAGTGAGGTTGGCATCACCTGGGAGGATTATCATTGTGTCCCACCCGCCATGAAATGAACCAGTGGATTAGAAGGGGGGAGGTAAAAGCTGTGATTTTTGGAGAGTTTCATAGGGCTCTGATCAAAAGTAGGTAACTGTATATGGAATAGGGTGCAATTTGGGGGCGAAGCCTTGGTCGTAAAAGTATGCTGTCCACAAAAAGTATAGGATTACCTGATCAATGATAAGGATTGGACATACTCCAAGAAAAATATCAGTATATTCCAAGCTCTTGACTAAGGCATCTATCTGAAACTTTGGGCACGCACTGTTTTTGTTTAACATTATGATTTCTGATTACAATAAATAATATTCTGGCATTTTTCTTGGAGTGCATCCCACCCTTATCATCCTCAAGAGCTAGTGACTTACCCAGTGGTGTAAAGTATTTAAGTAAAAATACTTTGATGTACTACTTAGTCTAAGGGTATCTGGTTTTAAATGTACTTAAGTAACTTTTACCTTTACTCCACTACTTTCCTAAAGAAAATATGTACTTTTTTCTCCATACATTTTCCCTGACACGCAAAACATTTCAAATGCTCAGGTAGGACATCAATATAGTCCAGTTCACGCACCTATATATATAACGTGTTCTGGCGGACTCACTAAACACAACAAATACTGAATTTGTAAATTATGTCTGAGTGTTGGAGTGAGCCCCTGTCTGTCTGTAAATAAATAAAATGTTTAATTGTGCCGTCTGGTTTGCTTAGGAATTTGATGTGTACCTTTTACTCCTTGTACTCCTTACTCAAGTATGACAATTGAGTACTTTAAAAACAAAATCATTTATTTAAGTACATTTAAAACCAGATACCTTTCGATTTTTACTTAAGTAGTATTTTACTGGGTGACTTTCACTTTTACTTGAGTCATTTTCTATTAAGGTACCTTTACTTTTACTCAGGTACGACAATTGAGTACTTTTTCCATCACTGGACCTATCTCTGATCACTGACAGACAGCAGTAAGTAACAGTATGAACTGTAACATAAAGGCCACAGCCAGATCATGCCTTTGGGAAACCTATTAAAACACTCTGGTCTGCAGACTGTGATTCAACAATGGTTGATTTGAGAGGTTTACAATAACCATGCCTTGTGAGTCAAACAAATCTGGAGTTATTTACTGGTCAAATGTCCCCATTTGTTAAGAGTGGGATGATGGGTTATGAAACTGTGGGGTGCAGACGGACTGTGTGAGTGATAGTGCTTGTATTGTGGAAGGAATCATATTGTGGTGATAGAGTTTCTGGTGGGCGTGTGTGTGCCTGTGTGGGGGTGTGTGTGTGTTTGTGTGATGTGGTGGTGGAAGTGTATGTACATAGTTGACTTTGGTGCTGTGTATGGGAGTGGAGAGTGAGGGTGTTTGTGATTGAGGAACTGAGGGTGGATGAAGTGAGTAAAGAAATTAAAGTCTGTTAAGTTTGTTTTGGTTTACATGTGATGTCCAGGCTGAGGGATCGTTTTTCTTTCATGTCCTGGTGTGGTTGATGTATTTATTCAGTCAGTCTGTTGGAGTCGTCCTTACAATTTTCTCTGTTTTTTTCTTTTTCTTTCTTTCTCTCTCCCTCACTCTCTCTTTTTATTCTCTCTCCTTCTTTGACATTTTGTTCTAATTAGAACCGTGGGAGATGCTTGAACAAACATCCTCTGCAAGGAGACTTCTTGCTAGACACACACACCTGCATGCACACACAAATAAATAACCACACACACAGAGGAACACACACATGGGCAGATGCACACAAACTCAAATAATACACAAGCGTGCACATTTGAACACACACATGCACACACAGTTTTGCTCTTAAGATAAGACTAAGATCTGAAGAGGAAAAAGTTAGTGTTGAGTTTGAATAAAGCAGATCAGCATTTCTCTCTCGCCAAATAGATCCAATTTGTACTCAGTAAAAAGCACAGAGCCGGCTTATCAAAGAGCCAGACTCATCAACTCAGACAAGGATATATAATGGAGATTTTATGTGCACATTAAGCTGCTCCTTTCACTGAAGGGTGAAAGTGAACATCAGCCACACACACATGCACATGGGGTGCGCATACACACATACATGCACATACATGCACAAATGCATGTGCGCACACCCACGAACAAACACTCACTCACCCACAGTGAACTGCTGACTCCTCTGAAGTCACAGCTGAACTTACAGCCTTTTTAGATTCACTGTGGCACCGTTTGGCCTTCACAATGAAAATACACACACATACACACAGCAGAGTGAAGGCAGGAATTCAGCAGTGCTAGGCCTTCCATGTTTACCCTCACACATTTCAGGCCTCTCCACACCTAGTGTTAAGCTGAGTGCAGTGGAATGATGCACACATACAAATATACACACACACACACACACACACACACACTCACACACACACGCACACACACACACACACACACACACACACACACACGCACACACGCACACGCACACACGCACACTCACACTCACACTCACACGCACGCACACACACACACACACACACACACACACACACACACACACACACACACACGCACACTCACACGCACACTCACGCGCACGCACACACACACACACACACACACACACACACACACACACACACACACACACACACACACACACACACTCAAATAGACACATATTGGAAGCACATGTATGAGAACAGTCTCACACATATGTACAAAAGCTGGTACATAGTTTGACATTTTCTCTGTTTCAATTTGTCACTTTTAGACATACTGTACACATGTATTGTATTAAATATACACCAGCTTCTGCCTCATGAGTAAATATACAGTGCCTTGCGAAAGTATTCGGCCCCCTTGAACTTTGCGACCTTTTGCCACATTTCAGGCTTCAAACATAAAGATATAAAACTGTATTTTGTTGTGAACAATCAACAACAAGTGGGACACAATCATGAAGTGGAACGACATTTATTGGATATTTCAAACTTTTTTAACAAATCAAAAACTGAAAAATTGGGCGTGCAAAATTATTCAGCCCCTTTACTTTCAGTGCAGCAAACTCTCTCCAGAAGTTCAGTGAGGATCTCTGAATGATCCAATGTTGAACTAAATGACTAATGATGATAAATACAATCCACCTGTGTGTAATCAAGTCTCCGTATAAATGCACCTGCACTGTGATAGTCTCAGAGGTCCGTTAAAAGCGCAGAGAGCATCATGAAGAACAAGGAACACACCAGGCAGGTCCGAGAAACTGTTGTGAAGAAGTTTAAAGCCAAATTTGGATACAAAAATATTTCCCAAGCTTTAAACATCCCAAGGAGCACTGTGCAAGCGATAATATTGAAATGGAAGGAGTATCAGACCACTGCAAATCTACTAAGACCTGGCCGTCCCTCTAAACTTTCAGCTCATACAAGGAGAAGACTGATCAGAGATGCAGCCAAGAGGCCCATGATCACTCTGGATGAACTGCAGAGATCTACAGCTGAGGTGGGAGACTCTGTCCACAGGACAACAATCAGTTGTATATTGCACAAATCTGGCCTTTATGGAAGAGTGGCAAGAAGAAAGCCATTTCTTAAAGACATCCATAAAAAGTGTTGTTTAAAGTTTGCCACAAGCCACCTGGGAGACACAAACATGTGGAAGAAGGTACTCTGGTCAGATGAAACCAAAATTGAACTTTTTGGCAACAATGCAATACGTTATGTTTGGCGTAAAAGCAACACAGCTCATCAACCACACCACACCATCCTCACTGTTAAACATGGTGGTGGCAGCATCATGGTTAGGGCCTGCTTTTCTTCAGCAGGGACAGGGAAGATGGTTAAAATTGATGAGAAGATGGATGGAGCCAAATACAGGACCATTCTGGAAGAACCTGATGGAGTCTGCAAAAGACCTGAGACTGGGACGGAGATTTGTCTTCCAACAAGACAATGATCCAAAACATAAAGCAAAATCTACAATGGAATGGTTCAAAAATAAACATATCCAGGTGTTAGAATGGCCAAGTCAAAGTCCAGACCTGAATCCAATCGAGAATCTGTGGAAAGAACTGAAAACTGCTGTTCACAAATGCTCTCCATCCAACCTCACTGAGCTCGAGCTGTTTTGCAAGGAGGAATGGGAAAAAATTTCAGTCTCTCGATGTGCAAAACTGATAGAGACATACCCCAAGCGACTTGCAGCTGTAATCGCAGCAAAAGGTGGCGCTACAAAGTATTAACTTAAGGTGGCTGAATAATTTTGCACGCCCAATTTTTCAGTTTTTGATTTGTTAAAAAAGTTTGAAATATCCAATAAATGTCGTTCCACTTCATGATTGTGTCCCACTTGTTGTTGATTCTTCACAAAAAAATACAGTTTTATATTTTTATGTTTGAAGCCTGAAATGTGGCAAAAGGTCGCAAAGTTCAAGGGGGCCGAATACTTTCGCAAGGCACTGTATATAAAACAACTTGTCTGTGTGATCATCACTGACCATTGATTTACTTTGTCTTTACAATGATTATAGTTCAGGAGGAATCTTTGGTATGAGATACATTATGTGGCACAGATGTGGAAGATGGGCTGGCTATAACAAAACAAAACCATGTCACGTCTCACTGTCTCTGTCTGAGTGTCTGAACTTTTGTGTGTGTTTGTGTGTGAAATTATTTCAGAGAAAATGTTTTGTTTCTGTATTTATGATTCAGTGAGCATATGTTTACAGATGTTTACAGTATCTACACAGTACATTTTGCAGTGTTAAATCAACACAGAGTTCATTTTAACAAAATGTACATACAGTAACTGCCAAAATAACGGTAACACCAACATCAAGTGTCTTAATAGAGCAATGGGCCACCACGATCCAGAACAGCTTCAATGTGCCATGATATAAACTTAGCAAAAAAATAAATGTCCTCTCACTGTCAACTGCGTTCATTTTCGCAAACTTAACATGTGTAGATATTTGTATGAATATAACAAGATTCAACAACTGAGACATAAACTGAACAAGTTCCACAGAGGTGTGACTAACAGAAAGGGAATAATGGGGGGGTCAAAATTAACAGTCAGTATCTGGTGTGGCCACCAGCTGCATTAAGTACTGCAGTGCATCTACTCCTCATGGACTGCACCAGATTTGCCAGTTCTTGCTGTGAGATGTTACTCCATTCTTCCACCAAGACACCTGCAAATTCCCGGACATTTCTGGGGGGAATGGCCCTAGCCCTCACCCTCCGATCCAACAGGTCCAGACGTGCTAAATGGGATTGAGATCCGGGCTCTTTGCTGGAACACTGCCCAGCAACAGCCCCAAAACATCACTGCTCGAGAGGAGATCTGCATGGAGGAATGGGCCAAAATACCAGCAACAGTGTGTGAAAACCTTGTGAAGATTTACAGAAAACGTTTGACCTCCGTCATTGCCAACAAAGGGCATATAACAAAGTATTGAGATAAACTTTTTTTATTGACCAAATACTTATTTTCCACCATAATTTGCAAATAAATTCATTAAAAAGCCTACAATGTGATTTTCTGTTTTTTTTTCTCCTTTTGTCTGTCATATTGTACCTATGATGAAAATTACAGGCCTCTCACATATTTTTAAGTGGGAGAACTGGCACAATTGGTGGCTGACTAAATACTTTTTATGCTTATTTAAGATGGTGAGGAAATAACTTTAAAAGAACAACCAGGCATCCTCTACTGATGGGATGAGGTCAATATCCTTCCAGGATACCCGGGCCAGGTCGATAAGAAAGGCCTGCTCGCAGAAGTGTTTTAGGGAGCGCTTGACAGTGATGATCATTTGACCGCGCACCCATAACAGACGCAGGAAATGAGGCAGTGATTGCAGAGATCCAGTTTGAAAACAGCAGAGGTGTAATTAGAGGGCAAGTTGGTCAGGAAGATATCTATGAGGGTGCCCATGTTTACGGATTTGGGGTTGTACCTGGTAGGTTCCTTGATAATTTGTGTGAGATTGAGGGCATCTAGCTTAGATTGTAGGACGGCCGTGGTGTTAAACATATCCCAATTTAGGTCACCTAGCAGTACGAACTCTGACGATAGATGGGGACAATCAATTCACATATGGTGTCCAGGGCACAGCTGGGAGCTGAGCGGGGTCTATAGCAAGTGGCAACAGTGAGAGACGTATTTCTGGAAAGGTGGATTTTTAGAAGTAGAAGCTCAAACTATTTTGGTAAGACCTGGATAGTATAACAGAACTCTGCAGGCTATCTATAGTAGATTGCAATTCTGCCCCCTTTAGCAGTTCTGTCTTGATGGAAAATGTTGTAATTGGGGATGGAAATTTCAGATTTTTTGGTGGCCTCGTAAGCCTGGATTCAGACACGGCTAGGACATCCGGGTTTGCGGAATGTGCTAAAGCAGTGAATAAAGCAAACGTAGGGAGGAGGCTTCTGATGTTAACATGCATGAACCCAAGGCTTTTGCAGTTGTAGAAGTAAACAAATGGGGACTGGGGACACACAGGGCCTGGGTTAACCTCTACATCACTAGAGGAACAGAGGAGGAGTAGGATGAGGGTACAGCTAAAGGCTATAAGAACTGGTTGTCTAGTGCTTTGGGAACAGAGAATAAAAGGAGCAGATTTCTGGGCGTGGTAGAATAGATTCAGGGCATAGTGTACAGACAAGGGTATGGTAGGGTGCAAGTACAGTTGGGGTAAATCTAGGCATTGAGTGATGATCGATGAGAGAGGTTTCATCTTTGGAGGCGCCAGTTAAGCTAGGTGTGGTCTCCGCATGTATGGGGGGTGGGACAAGGGGTTATCTGAGGCATGTTGAGCAGGACTAGGGGCTCCGCAGTAAAATAAAACAATGAAAGCTGCCCTAAACAGTATACAAGGCATATTGACATTGGAGAAAGGCATAAAGCTATCACAGGTGTTGATTGGGAGAGCTAAGACAATAACAGGTGAGACAACAAAGGGTAAACATCTAGGACAACAACAACAGGTAAATGGTGATGAATGGGGAAAGAGGGTCAGTTAGCTACACACAGGGCCTGAGTTTGAGGCTGCAGCCGACAGATAAACAAAATGAAGTACCGTGTTAATGAACAGTCCAGCAGGCATCAGCTGTGTAGCTGAGTGATCATTGGGTCCAATGAGCAGCAAAGATGAAAGAGAGCCATTCGGTAGTCGCAAGACGAGCGGGAGACACAGCGTTCAGGAAGCTAGCAGGCTGGGGCTAGCAGATGGATCAACAACAAACATCCATGACGCAGAGGCTGTTTTAGAGCACATCGATCGAATTACGTCAGCAGACAGGCAGACCAGTAGTGATGGATCGGCGGGGCTCCATGTCGACAAAGGGTCCACGCCAATTGGTCAGAGAGGTATTGTAGTTGGTGTAGTTCATTTGCTAACTGGAAATGGGCCTAGCTTGAGGCTAACTCAATGCTAGCTGGCGCAAGCTTTTGGACAAGGTGTTATCATCAATAGCCACTCTGTAGCAACTAGCGAGCTGCGAAGATCCGGTGTAATGGACAAGAGGTTGCGGAAGGAATCCGGTGATGTAGTGGGGGAAAAAGGCAGTCCGATATGCTCAGGGCTGATGTCGTGCTGAGCAGCCTGGCACGTTTTATCCAGGCCATCTGGGCTAAAGCAACTGGAGTCTGAGCTAAAGGTAAAGACCGCTAGCAGTGGCTAACAATGACTAAAAAGCTAGTCGCTAATTAGCTGGCTAGCGTCTGATGGAGGTTCCAGTTAAGGTCTAGAAAATAGCAAATCCTTACCACACTGGAGCATGTTTGTGCACAGTATTTGAGTTTGCATGTGTTTATGTTTACGTTATCACACTGCATGTAAGTGTGCATCTACTAAGAGTTTGCACCTGTATACAGTATGTTTGTGAGAGTGTGTACACTGATTCATAGGGTGTGCCTTTGATGAAGATCAGTATGTGGAAGTGTGTGCAATTTGACTGTATCCCATCCTATATTTCTGTTTGTGTCTGCTTTTGATTGAGTCTTAATCTGTGTGTGGGTGTGGTCTGACTCACTGGGTTGATGTGTTGTGTGATTATGAGCTCTGGAATGGCTGGGGTAAAGTATGATAGATCAGGATGAGTCAAGAGCTAGCTAACTCTGCCGGCTGACTATGACCTTTCCCAGTGTCTGGGTCTGGTGTGTGTGTGTGTGTGTGTGTGTGTGTGTGTGGGGGGGGGGGGGGGTCCTCTCACCTGTTCATCAGACGACTCCTCTCACCTCACAGGGGCTTAGCTCATCCACAGCTGTTTACTGCTGGAGGAATCCAACACATGCACTTAATTGAGACATAGTTACAGACCGACTGACTCATACCCACCCAAACACACTTGACACCGACATAGATACAGACAAACACACTCTCACGCACAAACATGACACATAGACAGACAGATGGCCAAGTAGACAGATGCACACTCAGACACAGATGTTGAATATGTAGAGCAAAATGCCAGCATGCAAACACAACTGCCTCCTAGGTTCACCCTTCTCTCTTTTCCCCCTCTCTCTCTCCTTCCATCTTGCCCTCCCTCTCAGTCTTTCTCGTTTTCTCTCTCCTCAGCCATGCCCAGGTTTGTGCCACATGTACGGTGTGGTATAGTCAAGCTTTGAACCTGTGTGGGATTAGCTGTGTATGTCTGTCTTTCTGTCTATGAGTAGGATTTTTCTGAAGGGCATGGTGCTGGGGCAGCTGACCCTGTCTGTTTGTCTGTCTGTCTGTCTGACTTTCCTTATACTTATCTCTATATATCTGCTGTACAATTGTCTGAGCTGGATATTATATCCACATGGACAAGGGCATAACATGTCTTAGCCCTTAGTTGTGGTAGTTCACTATTTCATGCCCAGGTTTAGCTGTAAATGCATTCCTCCCCTCCCCTCACTCCCCTCTACAAGCGATAAGATAGTCCAGTCCACTCCGCTCTCGTAATTATTTTCTGGGAGGTGTAAGACGCAGCCTGTGGGAGGCAAAGTTCTTCTTGTATTTCTAATTCAGATTAAACAGTAAACATCGTAAGGGAATAAATAAAGCACTAATAAAAGTAGATTGAAAGGGAAGTTAACTAATTATGTCCTGGATGTTATTCTGGTTGTTATTTTTTATTCTCCCCAATTTCAAAGAGGAAAAAGTGATCGGATCCAATGTCAGAGAGAGAGACATTTTTTTTACTAGCGCTTCTCATAATGTTTATCCTTTGATTTCATCCTCCAGAATCGTTAAATGTGATTATGGAGTTTCTCTCTTTTGTTTCCAGGTTTGATCAGCTGTGAGGAGGCTGAGTGACCTAGTGGAGCCACCAGAGGTAAGCACAACAAAGTGTCATGTCCAGGTAGTTGAAATGACAGATTGGTAGTAGGTGGCAAGCACACCGGTTTGTGTCAAGAACTACAAAGCTGCTCAACAGTTTCCTGTGTGTATCAAGAATGATCCACGGCCCAAAGGACATCCAGTCAACATGGGCCAGCCTCCCTGTGGAATGCTTTCGACACCTTGTAGAGTCCATGCCCCGATGAATTGAGGCTTTTCTGAGGGCATAAAGGAGAGGGGGTGCAACTCAAAATTAGGACGGTGTTCCTAATGTTTGTTATACTCAGTGTATGATTACAATGACTTTCTACACAATGAAAGTTGTTTTGGGGGATTCTAGAGGGCTTTTTACGCTACTGAACCAAACCAAAACAAGCCAAAGCATGCTGTACTGCTTGGAAAGGACAATGTGAAAAGAGAATTTCAGAGCCATCTGAGTTTAGTTTCACAGTAGTGTGAAAATGGCGTGTCTAGCAGGGATGCCTACCTCCAATGATCTCAGGGGAATCCTTCCAAATTACATAGTTTTTTTTACACAGAAATTTACCGCTTGGACATTGAACAGACGTTAGTCTCTGTGGGCTCTAATTTAACAAACTTAAAGCAAACGTAAATCTGTGTGGGTGTGTAAGACATATTTTTGCTATTTTGACAGTGGGAATTATGGGCGCAACACCTAACATTAGCTTAAAGAGGCAGGATTTCTGTGAATGAATAATTTGTAGGTGCGATCAGTGCTTGACCACTCACTGGCCAACCTGCTCAGAAGCTTTTTATGTTGTTGCTTTAAGTTGTGTATTTACAGTGTTCGATGTTGCATTGGCATAAACTCTGGCAGGAGAGTGTTTGTCCTATCCATTTAAGATAGGCCAAGTTTATTAAAGAGCATACAGTAACCCTATTTAAGCCTAGAGTTTCAAGTTCCTTGGTGTCCACATCACCAACAAACTAACATGGTCCACACGCACCAAGAAAGTAATGAAGAGGGCACGACAACGCCTTTTCCCCCCAAAAGACTGAAAGATTTGGCATGTGTCCCCAGATCCTCAAAGTTCTACAGCTGCCCCATCGAGAGCATCCTGACCGGTTGCATCACCGCCTGCTCGGCATCTGACCGTAAGGCGCTACAGAGGGTTGTGCGTACAGGCCAGTACATCACTGGGGCCAAGCTTCCTGCCATCTACATATACATATACCTACATATACTAGGTGGTGTTAGAGGAAGGCCCAAAAAGTGGTACCGGAGCCCGAAGTCTAGGTCCTAAAGGCTCCTTAACAGCTTCAACCCCCAAGCCATAAGACTGCTGAACAATTAATCAAATGGCCATCCGGACTATTTGCGTTGACCCCCCCCCATATGTTTACACTTCTGGTACTTGCTGTTTATTATTTATTATCTATGTACAAATGACCTCGACTAACCTGTATCCCTCACATTGACTCCCTGTATATAGCCTCATTATTGTTACTTTGTGTTACCTTTTTTAGTAAATATTTTCTTCACTCTATTTAATTAAAACTGCATGGTTGGTTAAGGGCTTGTAAGTAAGCATTTCACGGTGAGGTCTGCACCTGTTGTATTTGGCACATGACAAATAAAATCTGATTTGAATTTTATTTTATTTTATTAAATAGTGCCTGGCAAAATCCATGTCATAACCAACTGCGCCGCCGCTTACACCAGCTTTTGGTTGGTCTTAAATATCCCCACCAGCACTGCCTGAAATTGGTACTTCAGTGCATGTTTTTAAGGACACACCTCAGATATTGCCACCCCTCCCACCTCAGTGCAAGTGAGTTCATATGAGACAGGTAAATGATCCTTCCTGGCACAATGGTTGGAAAATAGCAGAGCGGCGGCTTTAACAGGTTGAAATTGCTAACGAGCATGCTTTTGACATGTGCACTAGCTTATCGGCAGCCGAAAATAAAGCCCTGTGTCTCTGTCTACATCCCCAACATGTTCACAACCCAATCAGATCACAGAAAATAGGGTCAGACTAGAGGATAATGTAGAGTTGACACTCTGGCCTGCCGCTGTAGAGATGTAAATCTGTTTTTTCTCCTTTTGACCAGCAAGCTCCCAGGAAAAGACAACATTCTTCCAAATGACACAGTCGTAGACTTCCGATTACAGCCCTGTCACTTAACCCGCTAGTGTGTAAACACATGACTGGCTGAGGGAGAGATGAAGGCAGAGAGATGGGTAGAGGGAGAGACTGATATGGAGAATGAGAGGTGGAGAAAGGTACAGCAGGAGAGTAGGACGGACTGTGAGGTTGAGAGAGGGAGAGTGGGGTGCGTTGGCTGCTTTTTCTCTGCTTGCAGGTTGACCACTGGCTTAGAAGGCTATCATAAAGCACCAAACCAATGGGATACTTTTGTCGATTTGTAGCCTGGAATCCAATCTTCCTGAAAAACTGGTCGACAGTTTTCTCTCTGGTTTTTGAGCAGTATCAACCATAACAATGGAATTCCTAGAATGGATATTCATGTCAATGGGTCTGTGGTGGGTGGACTGCCAGCCATATTGAGTGTACTCATATGAGAATTATATTACTATGGCATGAACCTCATCATGGCCAACACACCGCCCCAGGTGCTTGACACACTTCCTATTGTCTCCCTGTACACTTTTATACAGTGAGATTGACATTTCACTGACATTTTCAGTAAACATTGCCACAAAACCTGAAAAAATATTTGTTTTGAAAAAACATTGTTCGGTCTCGACTATGTTAGGAAGCAGAATCGCAGATGTGGATTGTTTAATTTCATCATGCTTTGATGTAGTATGGGCGAGGAAGCGACAACATAATTCTGGTCCTAGGTCATCACTGTTATAATGTTTGTCCATCATCCACCAGGTCTTTGTTATCCCCCATCCACAGACCCTGGGAGATTACAGTCAAAGAGAAGAGCTGAGCTCTTGGCTTCCTGACCAAAATGTGTGATCATTTTAGACTGGAGCTTTCTGAGACCTTTTCACATAGTCTGGAGCAAGGAAGCCATTTGGAAATAAACGTGAAATGTAGCTTAATTGCAGTTTACAGATTTATGTAGGGGCAGTGTTCTCTTCCTTATTTTATTGCATAAACAGAGTGTAAGCAGAGGCCAAAGACATGAGGTTTAGAGAGAGAGAGAGAGAGAGAGAGAACACTAGCGTTCAGACCTGGTTTTTCTGCTGAGGCTCAGACCTACAGTCCTGTGAAAAAGTATTTGCCCCCTTTTTAATATTCTCTACTTTTGTATATTTTTGATACTGTTAATATAATCTTCAACATACACTTAATAATAGATTAAGGCCATCTGAGTGAACAAATAACACAACAATTACATATTTATTTCATAAACAAAGTTATGCAACACCCAATGCCTCTGTAATTGCCCCCATACACTCAATAACTGGTTTTGCTATGAATGGGTCCCACCATGTCCATAGAATATTCTTCCAAGAGTCTTGAGGATCATCCAGTTTCTTCCTGGTGCTATTTGGCAAACTTGAGTCAACTTTTGGACAAGGTTACATTTGTCCTAGCACTAACTGAGGAAAGATTGACCTAACACAAGCGGTCATATTTAGCTAACTCACGGCTGACATAAACCATAATTAACTAGCTAATAGAAATTACTATTTACAATTCATCACATCACGGATGAGCACACCATTGATTGAAATAATTGAGTAAAACACTTTCTAAAAACCAAAAGTAATCGGACAATGGGTAGTTTGTGCACACCACCATGTTTGTTGTTTTGGGTCAACCAAAGATAAAAAGAGGAGACAAGATGAGTCTGTTGGTAGTATGCCTGTTGCAGGGTTTGTGGGGTCATTCACTTCCGGACGTTTACTCGAAAGATGAGTTTACCATCTCTCACCTCATTTTGTTATAACATCTTTGTTCTGACAGATGTTTACGTGACACCCAGAATGCATTGTATAATGTCAACAAACATGGCGGCACACATACAGTGGGGCAAAAAAGTATTTAGTCAGCCACCAATTGTGCAAGTTCTCCCACTTAAAAAGATGAGAGAGGCCAGTAATTTTCATCATAGGTACACTTCAACTATGACAGACAAAATGAGGGGAAAAATTCCAGAAAATCACATTGTAGGATTTTTTATGAATTTATTTGCAAATTATGGTGGAAAATAAGTATTTGGTCCATAACAAAAGTTTATCTCAATACTTTGTTATATACCCTTTGTTGGCAATGACA
Source organism: Oncorhynchus masou masou (assembly GCF_036934945.1). Lineage (NCBI taxonomy): Eukaryota > Metazoa > Chordata > Actinopteri > Salmoniformes > Salmonidae > Oncorhynchus > Oncorhynchus masou. The sequence goes on along the minus strand of NC_088233.1, from coordinate 23,044,006 downwards.
GAGGTCAAATGTTTTCTGCAAGTTTACACAAGGTTTTCACACACTGTTGCTGGTATTTTGGCCCATTCCTCCATGCAGATCTCCTCTAGAGCAGTGATGTTTTGGGGCTGTTGCTGGGCAACACGGACTTTCAACTCCCTCCAAAGATTTTCTATGGGGTTGAGATCTGGAGACTGACTAGGCCACTCCAGGACCTTGAAATGCTTCTTACAAAGCCACTCCTTCGTTGCCCGGGCGGTGTGTTTGGGATCATTGTCATGCTGAAAGTCCCAGCCACGTTTCATCTTCAATGCCCTTGCTGATGGAAGGTTTTCACTCAAAATCTCACGATACATGGCCCCATTCATTCTTTCCTTTACACGGATCAGTCGTCCTGGTCCCTTTACAGAAAAACAGCCCCAAAGCATGAGGTTTCCACCCCCATGCTTCACAGTAGTTATGGTGTTCTTTGGATGCAACTCAGCATTCTTTGTCCTCCAAACACGACGAGTTGAGTTTTTACCAAAAAGTTATATTTTGGTTTCATCTGACCATATTACATTCTCCCAATCTTCTTCTGGATCATCGAAATGCTCTCTAGCAAGCTTCAGACGGGCCTGGACATGTACTGGCTTAAGCATTGGGGCACGTCTGGCACTGCAGGATTTGAGTCCCTGGCAGCGTAGTGTGTTACTGATGGTAGGCTTTGTTACTTTGGTCCCAGCTCTCTGCAGGTCATTCACTAGGTCCCCCCGTGTGGTTCTGGGATTTTTGCTCACCGTTCTTGTGATCATTTTGACCCCACGGGGTGAGATCTTGCGTGGAGCCCCAGATCGAGGGAGATTATCAGTGGTCTTGTATGTCTTCCATTTCCTGATAATTGCTCCCACAGTTGGTTTCTTCAAACCAAGCTGCTTACCTATTATTATGGCCAAACAGTTAAATTTTTTGTTTCACCAGACCAGAGGACAATTCTCCAAAAAGTACGATCTTTGTCCCCATATGCAGTTGCAAACCGCATTCTGGCTTTTTTATGGCGGTTTTGAAGCAGTGGCTTTCTCCTTGCTGAGTGGGCTTTCAGGTTATGTCAATATAGGACTTGATGCTGGAGGAAACAGTTACAAGTATCTATATCCACAGTAAAACTTCACAAGATCCTTTGCTGTCGTTCTGCCCCTGACCAGGCAGTTAACCCACTGTTCCTAGGCCGTCATTGAAAATAAGAATTTGTTCTTAACTGACTTGCCTAGTTAAATAAAAATAAAATAAAGATTTGCACTTTTTGCACCAAAGTACGTTCATCTCTAGGAGACAGAGCGCGTCTCCTTGCTGAGCGGTATGACGGCTGCATGGTGCCATGGTGTTTATACTTATGTACTATTGTTTGTACAGATGAATGTGGTACCTTCGCAATTTGGAAATTGCTCCAAAGGATGAACCAGACTTGTGGAGGTCTATATTTTTTTCTGAGGTCTTGGCTGATTTCTTTTGATTTTCCCATCATGTCAAGCAAAGAGGCACTGGGTTTGAAGGTAGGCCTTGAAATACATCCACAGGTACACCTCCAATTGACATCAAATGATGTCAATTAGCCTAACAGAAGCTTCTAAAGCCATGGCATAATTTTCTGGAATTTTCCAAGCTGTTTAAAGGCAAAGTCGACTTATTGTATGTAAACTTCTGACCCACTGAAATTGTGATACAGTGAATTATAAGTAAAATAATCTGTCTGTAAACAATTGTTGGAAAAATGACTTGTGTCATGCACAAAGTAGATATCCTAACCGACTTACCAAAGCTATAGTTGTTTCACAAGACATTTGTGGAGTGGTTGAAAAATGAGTTTTAATGACTCCAACCTAACTGTAAGTAAACCTCCAACTTCAACTGTATATCCTATGTGGAAGGTCCTTGTTTTCTTGAGTTTGATCTGGGCCTCACTTTGAACTGAACGTATTTGTTCAGGTCCACAGCAGAGAAAGTGGTGACACCCTCTAACCAGTGCTGACATACTGCAACAAAGACAACAGAGAACTGGTTCTTCATGGACATATTTCACGTCATTGGTCTCCAGATAACACACTCTTATCTGAGCTCTGGGTGCATTCCTGCCCTGCATGTGTATATATATATATATATATATATATATATATATATATATATATATATATATATATATATATATATATATATATATATATGCGTGCATACGTGTGTGTGCGAGTCTATGTCTGTATTCATGTACAGATCTGCAGTGGTATGTGTTCTGAGAATAGTATGTATCATGCTACTTTATATACATATAAGAATTGTCCTCTGCAATCATGAATTGCTGTATAAGCATTGTGTACAGGGTAATGTATTACACTGAACAACAATACAAACACAACATGCAACAAGTGTTTACTGAGTTACAGTTCATATTAGGATGTCAGTCATTTCAAAGAAATTCATTAGGCCCTAATCTATGGATTTCACATGACTGAGAATACAGATATGCATCTGTTGGTCAAAGATACCTTTAAAAAAGGTATGGAAGTGGATAAGAAAACCAGTCAGTATCTGGTGTGATCACTATTTGCCTCATTCAGCACATCACTTCTCCTTCACATTGAATTGATCAAGCTGTTGATTGTGGCCTGTGGAATGTTGGCCCACTCCCCGCTGTAAGTTGCTGGATATTGGCATGAACTGGAACACATGATTAACCTTTAGTTAAACAGGGGAAACAACTGAGACAGTCTCTTTTACAGTTGTGCCCTGTGATACAACAAAAACAGCGCAGTCTTACATGTCGATCCAGAACATCCCAAACATGCTCAATAGGTGACATATCTGGTGAGTATGCAGGTCACTGAACTGGGACATTTTCAGCTTCAGGCACCGGTTTGAACTTGTTATCGGTATAAAAGACACCTGTCCACAACCTCAAACAGTCACACTCCAAACTCCACTATGGCCAAGGACACCAGAAACAAAATTGTAGACCTGCACCAGGCTGGGAAGACTGAATCTGCAATAAGTAAGCAGCTTGGTTTGAAGAAATCAACTGTGGGAGCAATTATTAGGAAATAGAAGACATACAAGACCACTGATAATCTCCCTCGATCTGGGGCTCCACGCAAGATCTCACCCCGTGGGGTCAAAATGATCACAAGAACGGTGAGCAAAAATCCCAGAACCACAAGGGGGAACCTAGTGAATGACCTGCAGAGAGCTGGGACCAAAGTAACAAAGCCTACCATCAGTAACACACTACGCCACCAGGGACTCAAATCCTGCAGTGCCAGACGTGTCCCCCTGCTTATGCCAGTACATGTCCAGGCCCATCTGAAGTTTGCTAGAGAAGATTTGGATGATCCAGAAGAAGATTGGGAGAATGTCATATGGTCAGATGAAACCAAAATATAACTTTTTGGTAAAAACTCAACTTGTCTTGTTTGGAGGACAAAGAATACTGAGTTGCATCCAAAGAACACCATAACTACTGTGAAGCATGACGGTGGAAACATCATGCTTTGGGGCAGTTTTTCTGCAAAGGGACCAGGACGACTGATCCGTGTATAGGAAAGAATGAATGGGGTCATGTATTGTGAGATTTTGAGTGTAAACCTCCTTCCATCAGCAAAGGCATTGAAGATGAAACATGGCTGGGTCTTTCAGCATGACAATGATTCCAAACACACCGCCCGGGCAACGAAGGAGTGGCTTCATAAGAAGCATTTCAAGGTCCTGGAGTGGCCTAGCCAGTCTCCAGATCTCAACCCCATAGAAAATCTTTGGAGGGAGTTGAAAGTCTGTGTTGCCCAGCAACAGCCCCAAAACATCACTGCTCTAGAGGAGATCGGCATGGAGGAATGGACCAAAATACCAGCAACAGTGTGTGAAAACCTTGTGAAGACTTACAGAAAACGTTTGACCTCTGTCATTGCCAACAAAGGGTATATAACAAAGTATTGAGATAAACTTTTGTTAGTGACCAAATACTTATTTTCCACCATAATTTGCAAATAAATTCATTAAAAATCCTACAATGTGATTTTCTGGATTTTTTTTCTCATTTTGTCTGTCATAGTTGAAGTGTACCTATGATGAAAATTACAGGCCTCTCTCATCAATTTTAGTGGGAGCACTTGCACAATTGGTGGCTGAGTAAATAATTTTTTGCCCCACTGTATATCCACAATGTCCATTTATTTGGCCCGTTTGATCCAGACAAAAAACAGATTCCAATTTGCGCAACGTCACTACAAAATATCTCAAAAGTTGTCAGGACCCGGTTACAAACCCGGGTCTCCGGAGTGAGAAACAGTCACTTAACCAACTGAGCCACGAATAGTCGGCAGAACCCAGAAGATGAGGCAGACACAGCAGTACTTGAGACGGTGTATTTAATAAAGTAAAAAGTGAAGTCCTTCAGGAAAACATGTAACTCCACAACCTCAAAAGGAATTCCACAAGAACAAGGTAATCCACAAGGTAATCCTCCAAGACAAAAAGGTAAATCCACAAGGTGGTAGGTATAGCATAAAAAGCCTCAAAAGATACTCAAAAATAAATAAACAAGAACAAAAAACAGAATTCCACAAGAGCGTCCACCGGGATCAACAAGAGTTCACAGAATACTAGGGCTGGGTGCTAACATACAAACACAGAGCAAAGAACTGAGGGAAACTAAGGGTTTAAATACAATCAGGAGAAACGAGGCACAGGTGCAAATAATAATGGGGATCAAGGGAAAGCAAAAGGTCAAAAAGCACAATGGGGGCATCTAGTGACCAAAAACCGGAACAACCCTGGCCAAATCCTGACAAAAGTTGCCTGTAAACTTCGCCAAAACATTTCAAACTACTTTTGTAATACAACTTAAGGGATTTTTAAACGTTAATAATCGATCAAATTGAAGACGGGTCTATCTGTGTTCAGTACAGGAAGACAACAAACCAACGCCACTTTTCAAGTCTTGCTCAACTCTCAACAGTGTTACCCAGTTCCTAGATGGCCGTACTTCTTCATTGCACAAAGGAATAACCTCTCCCAAATTCCAAAGACTGTTTGACAACGAGTGGAAGCGGAAGGAACTGAAAACAATTGCCTAAGAAATATCGTTTCCCAATGAGAACTCACTGAACAGACAGAGACAAAACAAATTCTGAACGGTTTGTCCTCGGGGTTTTACCTGCTACATAAGTTCTGTTATACTCACAGACATGATTCAAACATTTTAGAAACTTCCGAGTGTTTTCTGTCCAAATCTACTAATAATATGCATATCTTATATTCTTGGCATGAGTAGCAGGAAGTTGAAATTGGGCACGCCATTTATCCAAAAGTGAAAATGCTGCCCCCTGTACCTCAAGAAGTTAACGCACAGCATTGAGATTGCCAGCCATGACAACAAGCTCAGTCCGATGATGCCGTGACAGACCGTCCCAGACCATAACAGACCCTCCTCCTCCAAATCGATCCTCCTCCAGAGTACAGGCCTCGGGGTAACGCTCATTCCTTCGACAATAAACTCAAATCCGACCATCACCCCTGGTGCGACAAAACCGCGACTCGTCAGTGAAGAGCACTTTTTGCCATTCCTGTCTGGTCCGGTGGGTTTGTGCCCATAGACGACGTTGTTGCCGGTGATGTCTGGTGAGGACCTGCCTTACAACAGGCCTACAAGCCCTCAGTCCAGCCTCTCTCAGCCTATTGCGGACAGTCTGAGCACTTATGGAGGGATTGGGCGTTCCTGGTGTAACTCGGGCAGATGTTGTTGACATCCTGTACCTGTCCCGCAGGTGTGATGTTCGGATGTACTGATCCTGTGCAGGTGTTGTTATACGTGGTCTGCCACTGCGAGGACGGTCAGCTGTCCGTCCTGTCTCCCTGTAGCGCTGTCTTAGAAGTCTCACAGTACGGACCTTGCAATTTATTGCCCTGGCCACATCTGCAGTCCTCTTGCCTCCTTGCAGCATGCCTAAGGCAAATTCATGCAGATGAGCAGGGAACCTGGGCATCTTTCTTTTGGTGTTTTTCAGAGTCAGTAGGAAGGCCACTTTAGTGTCCTAAGTTTTCATAACTGTGACCTTAATTGCCTACTGTTTGTAAGCTGTTTATTTCTTAATGACTATTCCACAGGTGCATGTTCATTAAATGTTTATGGTTCATTGAACGAGCATGGGAAGCAGTGTTTATACCCTTTACAGTGAAGATCTGTGTAGTTATTTGGATTTTTATGAGTTATCTTTGAAAGACAGTTTCTTTTTTTGCTGGGTTTATTATTTTAACTATTGGTCAAAATATGTGCTTTTGATTAGACACCCTAGAATATGTCCTTGATTACATTCATTTGTTGTATTTTAATATATTGACATTATATACTGTATGAACTGGGCGTTGTATTATTTAAATAAGATAACATTTACAGTATGCCTACTTCTACTTTTGTGTTTTTTTGTGAATGGACTCACTTACACCTTACTTTGACTGATGACATTTCCATGCAGTTGTTCATTTGGATTTTGCTTATAAATCCCTCTATGTGTCAGAGTCAACAGAGGACACACTCTCTGGCCCTGCTCCTCCTATACGAAAATCCCTTCCCCTTTCACCAGCCAGATCTGAGCAATGGGCCCTTGTCACTGTGTTTGCATACAGCTTATGTAGTAATCCTAATACTTGTCTCTATGTCAGCCCTGTTTCCACGACCTGTAAACGGGTGATTCTGTAACCTTAGCTGTTTTAGTCTCATCTATGTTTCAACTCCACTGTTTGCTGTTTGGAGGAACCCTTTTCAGAGGAGTGGATTTTACCTTGTCAAGGTGAATGTTTGGGGAGAAACCTGAGAGTGGGAAGCCAGGGGCATGTTCAGCAAGGCACAACTGTGTTGTGGCACGTTTAGAAGTAGGTTATGTAGAACAACCATGTCTCTGTATAAGGAATCAAGTCACCCAGGGGCGACAGGTAGCCTAGTGGTTAAAGTGTTGGGCAAGGAACCGAAGGGTTGCTAGATCAAATCTCCGAGCTGACAAGGTAAAAAGTGTCCTTCTGCCCCTGAACAAGGCAGTTAACTCACTGTTCCTAGGCTGTCATTGTAAATAAGAATTTGTTCTTAACTGACTTGCCTCGTCAAATAAAGGTAAAAAGAAGAAAAGAAAAAGAAACCTCTGTTCATGACATTTATATCTGCAATTGTCTGTGTTTGCTTACTGAACTTGGCATAGTTTTTATACTGTGTTTACCCTTCCTCTCATACAGGTTTACATTTATTGTTATGAGTCTTGTCCTGTAGGCAAAACCTTTGCAGATAGCCAGCTGCCTGCTGAAAAAAATGGCTATATTGTAAAAAATAATGAAAGCAAACATGAGCTTTTTGGTCTTAATTTAAGGTTAGGGTTAAGCATTAGGGTTAACAGTGTGGTTAGGGTTAGGTTTAAAACCAGATTTTATGACTTTGTGCCTGTGCCAGCAAGAGAACACTGCAGAGCTGCCTCCAGAACAAAATTCATTATGAAAAAAAGGCTAACCCGGAGAGTCATGACTGGACAAAGTGCTCACATTGGCAGACTGGTGATAATATCACCTATAGCTAATACTGTGGACTATATTAGTGAGGTGATTGCACAATCAGTATGCACACCTACATTGTGTTGTTTATCCTAGATGTATAGTTTATTCTACAGTAGAGACATCTCTATCATAGACTGTAGATCTCCAGATCTATAGCTCACTTGTTTTCTGTTATACAGCATGTCCTCATTCATATTCACATCATTGGCATGTAATGTAAATAAGGGAGATGTTAATGTGGCCTAATTGGGTCAGAAGATAGCCGTAGGCCCAATCCCTCAGAATTTCCCCTACATGCCCGAATAGCAATTCAGACCAATAGGATGGATGGTCATGAAGGCATGCACAAGTAATCATCAAAGCTGGTCTGGACGAAAATGAAAGCCAGAAAGCAGAATATGAATAAATGGCACTGTCACGCCCATAGAGAGCTTTATATGTCTCTATTTTGGTTTGGTCAGGGTGTGATTTGGGTGGGCATTCTATGTCCCTTTTTCTATGATTTGTATTTCTGTGTGTTTGGCCTGGTGTGGTTCTCAATCAGAGAAAGCTGTCTACTTAGGTAGCCTTTTTCCCACCTGTAATTGTCCATGTATAGTTGCTTCATTGGCGTCACGGTTTCGGTTTGATGTTTATTGTTTTGTTGGCGACATCTTATAATGAAGAAGTATGTACGCTCACCATACTGCGCTTTGGTCCTCTCCTTCAAACAGCCGTAGCAGGCACTCTAAGTGGAAGTCCTATACTGTGTTCTGTTGGGCCTTGAGTTTTTCCGGTCAGGTAACATGGTCTTGTTTTTTGTTGTTGAATTTTTACCCCTTTTTCTCCCCAATTTCATGGTATCCAATTGTTTAGTCGCTACTATCTTGTCTCATCGCTACAACTCCCGTACGGGCTCGGGAGAGACGAAGGTTGAAAGTCATGCTTCCTCCGATACACAACCCAACCAAGCTGCACTGCTTCTTAACACAGCGCACATCCAACCCGGAAGCCAGCCGCACCAATGTGTCGGAGGAAACACAGTGCACCTGGCAACCTTGGTTAGCGCGCACTGCGCCCGGCCCGCCACAGGAGTCACTGGTGCGCGATCATCAAATCAAATCAAATCAAATTTATTTATATAGCCCTTTGTACATCAGCTGATATCTCAAAGTGCTGTACAGAAACCCATCCTAAAACCCCAAACAGCAAGCAACGCAGGTGTAGAAGCACAAAACTCCCTAGAAAGGCCAAAACCTAGGAACAAACCTAGAGAGGAACCAGGCTATGTGGGGTGGCCAGTCCTCTTCTGGCTGTGCCGGGTGGAGATTATAACAGAACATGGCCAAGATGTTCAAATGTTCATAAATGACCAGCATGGTCCAATAATAATAAGGAAGAACAGTTGAAACTGGAGCAGCAGCACGGCCAGGTGGACTGGGGACAGCAAGGAGTCATCGTGTCAGGTAGTCCTGAGGCATGGTCCTAGGGCTCAGGTCCTCCGAAAGAGAGAAAGAGAGAATTAGAGAGAGTACACTTAAATTCACACAGGACACCGAATAGGACAGGAGAAGTACTCCAGATATAACAAACTGACCCTAGCCCCCCGACACATAAACTACAGCAGCATAAATACTGGAGGCTGAGACAGGAGGGGTCAGGAGACACTGTGGCCCCATCCGAGGACACCCCCGGACAGGTGGTGTCCTCGGATGTGGCAAGGATATCCCTACCGGCCAAAACCTTAGTGGGGCTAAGCCTCTTTTAGGGGGGTTGGGCATACTCCCCCAGGATAGGTCTGTGCAACGCACTTTAGGCCTGCTACCTCTCTCATTTGGAGCTGCTGTTGCAACTCATTTGCTATCGATTGGGCATCAAGTGACTTGATTTCTGCTAGTCCTCGTAAACGCTCCTTGACTGTCCCCTCTGTCACATACCTGACACACAGAGCCATCTGTTCAGACTGCCCATCCATGGCCTCATCCTCCTTAATGGCATACATTCCAGACTTTGACATCTCAGAGACTATGGTGTCCGTAATATCTTGAGCACAGCATTCGATCATGTCATTCTTAGATTCTGGACAGAGACGTCCCATTTGATGGAGTATTGTACCTTTGCAGGAAAGGGTGAAACTTCTTCAAAAGCTCCATACATTCAAGAAAGATCCCTCTATTTGTGGTTTTACTAGATTCATCATTGGCACGGAAAGAGAGTCCCTGTCTTCCTAACATTGAGGTGATCGGAATAATTCTCCTCAGATACTCCATTCTCTCTGCAATAACTCCCTTCTCTCTGCGATATCACTAGCATTGGCCAATGTTAAAATCTGAGCAACATTCCCATGACTGCTAGTTGCCTGGTAGATTTGCCATGCCACAACACTGTCTCTGTGTTTGTGCCATCTCATGTTTACCGAAGAAAAACAAAGATTTTTTCACATTTTTGCATTTTTACTGACAAAAAAATCACATTTAATGTTTTTGCCCAAAACTCTACATGGAAAGCAGAAAGCTACATTTTCATGGACAGAGTACTCTACCCAATTGTATTTCTCAAACCTGCAGGGCTGAAATGCCCTTTTCTATGTACCAAAACTTTTGTGTGGGTAGCTATTCAGCTTCATTTGTCTGGGCCCAGTGTCTTTGTCACCTAATTCACACTTGTTTCTGAAAGGAGTTGCTGCAGCTGCTTGATTGCTTTCTTTCTCTGGATCTGTTTTGTTGTCCCTCCCTGGATCTGTTTTGTTGTCCCTCTCTCTCTGGATCTGTTTTGTTGTTCCTCTCTCTCTGGATCTGTTTTGTTGTCCCTCCCTCTCTGGATCTGTTTTGTTGTCCCTCCCTCTCTGGATCTGTTTTGTTGTCCCTCCTCTCTGGATCTGTTTTGTTGTCTCTGGATCTGTTTTGTTGTCCCTTCTCTGGATCTGTTTTGTTGTCCCTCCCTCTCTGGATCTGTTTTGCTGTCCCTCCTTCTCTGGATCTGTTTTGTTGTCCCTCCCTCTCTGGATCTGTTTTGTTGTCCCTCCCTCTCTGGATCTGTTTTGTTGTCCCTCCCTCTCTGGATCTGTTTTGTTGTCCCTCCCTCTCTGGATCTGTTTTGTTGTCCCTCCTTCTCTGGATCTGTTTTGTTGTCCCTCCCTCTCTGGATCTGTTTTGTTGTCCCTCTCTCTCTGGGCATGCTTGCTCTCTCACTTATACAGCTCATATGTTGATATCTGCCTTGCACAGAAGCCTCTCTTTCTGCATTACCCTTTAAGATATCATGAACATCATTTATTTATGCCTAACAACAGTAAGACATAAGCTGCCATATGCTGTACAAATTTAACTGAAAGCTTAAACATCTACTCAGACATGCTCCCTCAGCCCTGTCAGCCTCCAGCTTCTTTCCCTCATTATTGTCTGCTTTGTTTTGACATGTATTGTTATTAAACTCATATTTACATTAACTCAATGCTTAATAGGTGATTAATCAATTTAAGTTTACATTTTTAGTTTGAACTGGTAAAATCTTAATTTCTCACCGGATTGGCCTTTGGCAGAGCTGCACGGCCTCTCTTGAAAAATTTCCATATATCCAGCTAATGTTAGTCGTTACCTAGCCTACAGTTGAGAAATTGAGGATAATACAATGACATTGTGATCAACACTGTCACCTTTTCTACACATGACCTAACGTTACTGATAATTGTTTTGCAATGGCCTACAGAATGAAAGTACTTGAGTATGAAAAGATATGTGCATGATGTTACATCATCTGTCTCTGTTATAGCCTGGCACAGATAGCAAACTACATTAAATTCAACGTTAACTAGATATCATCGCCACATCGACACTCTTAACGCTACTGTTAGCTAGTTACACTATAATTTACAGGCAGCCTCACATAAAAACATATTGGTTGACAAAGCTTAGATTATGACCAAAGTCTATAATAGTGAATATTCTCTCTCTCAAATCAAATCAAAGTTTATTTGTCACGTGCGCCGAATACAACCAGTGTAGACCTTACAGTGAAATGCTTACTTACAGGCTCTAACCAATGGTGCAGAAAAAAAGGTATGTGTGAGTGTATGTGTCGGTAAGTAAAGAAATAAAACAACAGTAAAAAGACATTTGAAAAAAGAGTAGCAGGGCTGTATACAGACACCTGTTAGTCAGGTTTATTGAGGTAGTATGTACATGTAGGTATCGTTAAAGTGACTATGCATATATGATGAACAGAGAGTAGCAGAAGCGTAAGAAGAGGGTTTGGCGGGTGGTGGGGCACAATGAAGACAGCCCGGTTAGCCAATGTGCGGGAGCACTGGTTGGTTGGGCCAATTTAGTTAGTATGTACATGAATGTATACAGTGCCTTGCGAAAGTATTCGGCACCCTTGAACTTTGCGACCCTTTGCCACATTTCAGGCTTCAAACATAAAGATATAGAACTGTATTTTTTTGTGAAGAATCAACAAGAAGTGGGACACAATCATGAAGTGGAACGACATTTATTGGATATTTCAAACCTTTTTAACAAATCAAAAACTGAAAAATTGGGCGTGCAAAATGATTCAGCCCCCTTAAGTTAATACTTTGTAGCGCCACCTTTTACTGCGATTACAGCTGTAAGTCGCTTGGGGTATGTCTCTATCAGTTTTGCACATCGAGAGACTGAAATTGTTTCCCATTCCTCCTTGCAAAATTGCTCGAGCTCAGTGAGGTTGGATGGAGAGCATTTGTGAACAGCAGTTTTCAGTTCTTTCCACAGATTCTCGATTGGATTCAGGTCTGGACTTTGACTTGGCCATTCTAACACCTGGATATGTTTATTTTTGAACCATTCCATTGTAGATTTTGCTTTATGTTTTGGATCATTGTCTTGTTGGAAGACAAAGCTCCGTCTCAGTCTCAGGTCTTTTGCAGACTCCATCAGGTTTTCTTCCAGAATGGTCCTGTATTTGGCTCCATCCATCTTCCCATCAATTTTAACCATCTTCCCTGTCCCTGCTGAAGAAAAGCAGGCCCAAACCATGATGCTGCCACCACCATGTTTGACAGTGGGGATGGTGTGGTCAGGGTGATGAGCTGTGTTGCTTTTACGCCAAACATAACATTTTGCATTGTTGCCAAAAAGTTCAATTCTGGTTTCATCTGACCAGAGCACCTTCTTCCACATGTTTGGTGTGTCTCCCAGGTGGCTTGTGGCAAACTTTAAACAACACTTTTTATGGATATCTTTAAGAAATGGCTTTCTTCTTGCCACTCTTCCATAAAGGCCAGATTTGTGCAATATACGACTGATTGTTGTCCTATGGACAGAGTCTCCCACCTCAGCTGTAGATCTCTGCAGTTCATCTAGAGTGATCATGGGCCTCTTGGCTGCATCTCTGATCAGTCTTCTCCTTGTATGAGCTGAAAGTTTAGAGGGACGGCCAGGTCTTGGTAGATTTGCAGTGGTCTGATACTCCTTCCATTTCAATATTATCGCTTGCACAGTGCTCCTTGGGATGTTTAAAGCTTGGGAAATCTTTTTGTATCAGAATCCGGCTTTAAACTTCTTCACAACAGTATCTCGGACCTGCCTGGTGTGTTCCTTGTTCTTCATGATGCTCTCTGCGCTTTTAACGGACCTCTGAGACTATCACAGTGCAGGTGCATTTATACGGAGACTTGATTACACACAGGTGGATTGTATTTATCATCATTAGTCATTTAGGTCAACATTGGATCATTCAGAGATCCTCACTGAACTTCTGGAGAGAGTTTGCTGCACTGAAAGTAAAGGGGCTGAATAATTTTGCACGCCCAATTTTTCAGTTTTTGATTTGTTAAAAAAGTTTGAAATATCCAATAAATGTCGTTCCACTTCATGATTGTGTCCCACTTGTTGTTGATTCTTCACAAAAAAATACAGTTCTATATCTTTATGTTTGAAGCCTGAAATGTGGCAAAAGGTCGCAAAGTTCAAGGGTGCCGAATACTTTCGCAAGGCACTGTAGTTAAAGTGACTATGCATATACGATAAACAGATACTAGCAGCAGCATAAAAGAGGGGTTGGGGGGGTGCACAATGCAAACAGTCCGGGCAACCATTTGGTTACCTGTTTAGGAGTCTTATGGCTTGATGGTAACTGTTGAGAAGCCATTTTGTCCTAGACTCGGCACTGGGGTGGCTGGGGTCTTTGACAATTTTTAGGGCCTTCCTCTGATACCGCCTGGTGTAGAGGTCCTGGATGGCAGGCAGCTTTGCCCCAGTGATGTACTGGGCCGTACACACTACCCTCTGAAGTGCCTTGCGGTCGGAGGCCGAGCAATTGCCATACCAGGCAGTGATGCAACCGGTCAGGATGCTCTCGATGTTGCAGCTGTAGAACCTTTTGAGGATCTCAGGACCCATGGCAAATCTTTTTAGTTTCCTGATGGGGAATAGGCTTTGTCGTGCCCTCTTCACGACTGTCTTGGTGTGTTTGGACCAATCTAGTTTGTTGATATGGACACGGAATTTGAAGCTCTCGACCTGCTCCACTACAGCCCCGTCAATGAGAATGGGGATGTGCTCGGTGCTCCTTTCCCTGTAGTCCACAATCATCTTCTTAGTCTTGGTTACGTTGAGGGATAGGTTGTTATTCTGGCACCACCCGGCCAGGTCTCTGACCTCCTCCCTATGGGCTCTCGTCGTTGTCAGTGATCAGGCCTTCCACTGTTGTGTTGTCAGCAAACTTAATGATGGTGTTGGAGTTGTGCCTGGCCATGCAGTCGTGGGTGAACAGAGAGCACAGGAGAAGACTGAGCACGCACTCCTGGGGAGCTCCAGTGTTGAGGGTCAGCGTGGCAGATGTGTTGCTACCTACCCTCACCAACTGGGGGCGGCCTGTCAGGATGTCCAGGATCTAGTTGCAGAGGGAGGTGTTTAGTCCCATGATCCTTAGCTTGGTGATGAGCTTTGAGGGTACTATGGTGTTGAACGCTGAGCTGTAGTCAATGAACAGCAGTCGCACATAGGTGTTCCTTTTGTCCAGGTGGGAAAGGGCAGTGTGGAGTGCAATAGAGATTGCATCATCTGTGGATCTGTTTGGGCGGTATGCAAATTGGAGTGGGTCTAGTGTTTCTGGGATAATGGTGTTGATGTGAGCCATTACCAGCCTTTCAAAGCACTTAATGGCTACGGACGTGAGTGCTACGGGTCTGTTGTCAGTTAGGCAGGTTGCCTTTGTGTTCTTGGGCACAGGGACTATGGTGGTCTACTTGAAGCATGTTGGTATTACTGACTCAATCAGGGATATGTTGAAAATGTCAGTGAAGACACCTACCAGTTGGTCAGCACATGCCCGGGGCACACGTCCTGGTATTTCATCTGGCCCCGCAGCCTTGTGTATGTTGACCTGTTTAAAGGTCTTACTCACGTTGGCTACGGAGAGCGTGATCACACAGTCGTCCGGAACAGCTAATGTTCTCGTGCATGCCTCAGTGTTGCTTGCCTCGAAGCGAACATAGAAGTGATTTAGCTCGTCTGGTAGGCTCGTGTCACTGGGCAGCTCAAGGCTGTGCTTCCCTTTGTAGTCTGCAAGCCCTACCACATCTGACGAGTGTCGGAGCCGGTGTAGTATGATCTCTGTTCTAACTGACCAGAAATTCACATTGTAGCCTATCTGTATGAATCCGTCCTGTCAGAGCCTTTTCCTGTCAGTTAACTGTTAGCTAGCAGTCTCAAGCCACAGCAATAGCTAACGTTAACCACGTGCAGCAGCCCCTCCAGGTCCTAGTGCCCGCCCAATAAGAAGTGTAAGATGCGATGGAACGGTTGATGGGAGAAAAAAAGAAATCACAGAGAAATATATTGACTGATATATTGGTTTATTTAGGGGGAGTTAATGAATATTTTAGGGGGATAAAGACCACTAAAATAGGCCTAGCAACGTCCCTGCTTACAATGTTTTTGTAGATCGACTGAGGTGAATGAAGCTACAGGAAACAATGTGGTAATGGCTGGGGTCATTTTTACTTGTTTTTGCTGTTCTCCAAATAGCAAAAACATTTGGACCTCACAAAAACTCACATCTTGGCATGGACCTGCAGGAACCATGATGGTTTTTAATGTGCTGTGGCTGTTCATTGTGTCCCCTCTCTGTGATGCTTTCCTCTCTGAGCTCAATGGAACTGACAGACAGGCCCCCAAGAGAGCGGGAACATTGAGAGAGAACTCCCCTCTGGGAAAGAAATCTTGTATCAGTTCCATCATCCATGGAACAAACCACTGTCCTTCACTGCTCAATTCCCAGTGTTGTTCCCAGAGTCGCAGTAATCTGGCATTAGCACAAGTGATTATACTCTAGAACTGTTAGCAATATGAGAACTCAACATCTGTTTGTCCATTTCTGATGAGCAGAGGACCCAGAAAACATAATGAAACTCATATTAGCTATGGAGTGTAGAAGGACTGCTGATCTAAGATCAGATTGCCCCCACAGTCCAGGATGTTCATGTTTAATGGGTGTGTGCACAAGAGTTATGGCCTAAGGGAGAGAAACATCCCAGCTAGTACATTTCGGTCCTTGGAAGTTGTGGGAATGTATGTTTTTGGTTTCACATTGGTTGTGGGAATGAAGCCATACATTTCCTGACAGGTAAAACTGAATGTTTTTTAAATGTTGTGAAAACAGAAGTGAACAGTTCAGCTGTTCTGGGAAAGTTATTTTTACTCACAACTCGGTGATTCTTGTCACAGATGGATTATTGCAGCCCACACTGGGTTCCGCTCATATCAGCTAAAAACAAGAATAAGTGATCACCAACACTGATCAAATAATTTAAAAAAACAAGTTGCTTGGTGAATAAATAAATAGGTAAACTGGGATATGACTAAAGAATTTCTATAAAAATGTATTCTTTCTTTTGGGATATGAGAACTGACTATATCCACTTCACTGTCAGACCATTTTATTGGTAAACTACACGGTAATGTATAAATGGTCTTATTTTGCGATCCTAATACGTAATATGGTACACTTACCATAGTTTGGTTGTAATCCAGAGATCTTAGAGAAATTATCTAGATCCTCTTTGAGGCTGTGCAGGGATCCAAATTTCAGATTTAGAAGGGAACACTTGTCGTCAGTGTACAATGACACCTTGTTTTTAAGCCCTGTATGTCTTAATCCCTTGATATTATTGTTGGATCTAATTTTAATAGCTAATGTTTTGATGGCCATAATAAATGTATACTACATGACCAAAGTATGTTGACACCTGCTCGTTGAACATCTCATTCCAAAATCATGGGCATTAATATGTAGTTGGTCCCCCCTTTGCTGCTACAACAGCGTCCACTCTTCTGGGAAGGCTTTCCACTAGATGTTGGAACATTGCTGCAGAGACTTGATCCCATTCAGCCACAAGAACATTAATGAGGTCAGGCACGGATGTTGGGCAATTAGGCCTGGCTTGCAGTCAGCTTTCCAATTCATCCCAAAGGTGTTAGATGAGGATGAGGTCAGGGCTCTGTGCAGGCAAGTCAAGTTATTCACACTTATATCGACAAACCATTTCTGTATGGACCTTGGTTTGTACACGGAGGCATTGTCTTGCTGAAACAGGAAAGCTCCCCAAACTGTGGCCACAATGATGGAAGCACAGAATTCTCTTGAATGCCATTGTATGATGTAGCCTTAAGAATCACCTTCGCTGGAGCTAAGTGGCCTAGCACGAACCAAACACAGCCCCAAACCATTATTCCTCTTCCACAAACTTTACAGTTGGCACTATGCATTGGGGCATGTAGGGTTCTCCTGGTATCCGTCAAACTCCGATTTGACTGCCAGATGGTGAAGCGTGATTCATCACTCCAGAGAACACGTTTCCACTGCTATAGAGTCCAAAGGCGGCGAGCCTTACACCACTCCAGCCAACGCTTGGCATTGCGCATGGAGATCTTAGGCTTGTGTGCGGCTGCTCGGCCATGGAAAAACATTTCATGATGCTCTTGACGAACATTTCTTGGGGCTGGGATTAAAAATAAAAATATAGAACAAAACAAACATCACGACAAGAGAAACACCACAACACTACATAAAGAGAGACCTAAGACAACAACATAGCATGGCAGCAACACATGACAACACAGCATGGTAGCAACACCACATGACAGCAACATGGTAGCAGCACAACATGGTAGCAGCACAAAGCATGGTACAAACATTATTGGGCACAGACAACAACACAAAGGCAAGACGGTAGAGACAACAGAACATCACTCGAAGCAGCCACAACTGTAAGTAAGAGTGTCCATGATTGAGTCTTTGAATGAAGATAAAACTGTCCAGTTTGAGTGTTTTTTGCAGCTCGTTCCAGTCACTAACTAAAGCGAACTGAAAAGAGGAGCGAACCAGGGATGTGTGCGCTTTGGGGACCTTTAACAGAATGTGACTGGTAGAACGTGTGTTGAGGGCTGCAGTAGGTATCTCGGATAGGGGGAGTGAGGCCTAAAAGGGTTTTATAAATAAGCATCAACCAGTGGGTAATACTAAGAAGTATCGCAATACTGGTATCGTCCTGACCCTGCTAATTATATTTTTTTATTTTATTGGCCTACCTGCTGCTGCAATGTGTCTCCCTCTCCTCGAACAACGGCCCCCTCAGGGGGATGACTAGATATCTCCCCAAAGCAGGTGTCAAGGGGGGGGGAATTATATAAGTAAATTGTTAGTAGTTTCCTACATTTTTTAAAGATATCAATGCCAAACTTAACATGGTTCATCAATGTCTTTGATGACCCTACAAAGGATTTAAATGGACACGGAAAATCAGATTTCCTGATTTATCAATAACTCAGCCATCTCTTGACCAATCCTTTAGCTTTTTTCAAACTAAGTTAATGGGCCTAAATGTACCATGAACCTAAATGCTGAATGGTGTTTTGGGGCTTTTGGTTCATGAGAAGAAATAAAATCTATCCTGATGGACTTTATCTTTTTTTGGGATAGGGGGCAGCATTTTCACTTTTGGATGAATAGCGTGCCCAAACTGAACTGCCTCCTACTCTGTCCCAGATGCTAATATGTGCATATTATTATTATTGGATAGGAAACACTCTGAAGTTTCTAAAACTGTTTAAATGATGTATGTGTGTATAACAGAACTCATATGGCAAGCAAAAACCTGATTTTCAAAACAGTGCCTATTGAAATCCCTGTTAGATATGGATGTGCTTGCACTTCCTAGGGCTTCCACTAGATGTCTTTAGATACTGGTTTTAGGATTCTACTATAAAGGAGGGGCTCGTAGGAGCTCTTTGAGTGAGTGGTCTGGCAGAGAGCCTCGGTCTCATGACACGCACTCCCGACAGAGTATGCTCTCGTTCCAACGCTTTTCTTTGATCAATGAAAGGTTGGAACCTGATTGATGATTTATGTTAAAAACATCCTAAAGATTGATTGCATACATCATTTGATTGTTTCTACGACTTGTTTCTACGACCTGTAACGGAACTGTTTGAGATTTTGTCTGGAGGAAGTGCTCGTGCCTCATGAAGATGGATTACTGGGCTGAACACGCTAACAACAAGTGGCTAAATGATGGGCTTTATGGAACTATATGGAACAAATCAGTCATTTATTGTCAAAGTGGGATTCCTGGGAGTACCTTCTGATGAAGATCATCAAAGGTAAGTGAATATTTACAGTGTTTTTTCTAACTCATGTTGACTCAAATGGCATAGTTTTCTTTGGCTGAATTGGGTACTTAACACCGTTCTCAGATTATGCTTTTTCCGTAAAGTGGTTTTGAAATCTGACACAGCATTTGCATAGAGGATAAGTCTATCTTTAATTCTGTGAATAACACTTGCATCTTTTATCAATGTTTATTATGAGTATTTCTACAAAATCACCGGATTTTGTGTTTTTTTGAGTTGGCTATGAGCTGACATAATCATATGTTGTGCTTTCGCTGTAAATCATTTTTTAAATCGGACACCATGGGTAGATTAACAAGATGTTTATCTTTCATTTGCTGTATTGGACGTGTTAATGTGTGAAGGTTACATATTTCAAAAAAATAGTTTTGAATTTTGCGCGCTGCCTTTTCAGCGGAATGTTGCCATGGGGTTCCGCTAGTGGAACGCCTTTCCTGGACAGGTTTAACACTTTTTTTTCACTACAGGATTCCATATGTGTTATTCCATAGTTATGATGTCTTCACTATTATTCCACAATGTAGAAAATAGTAAAAATGAAGAAAACCCTTGAATGAGTACGTGTGTGTAAAATTTTGACTGGTACTGTATATATATTTTTATATTCCGGTCTCTATATTCCGGTCTCTTTGCTCATGCTGATATTTATTTATTTATTTTTTTGAAGAGGGAGGGGGATTAAGTATGTCATTTTTTATTATTGATAGGTATTACTGCACTGTTGGAACTAGAAACACAAGCACAAACAAATCTGTATACGTGACCAATAAACGTTGATTTTATTTTTGTCATATAACAACCACGCTCTCACCAAGCTCTAAGAAACATATAATTCCCAGAATGCCATGTGCTAGCTGGGAGGAGATATGATGTAAGAGTATGGGACATAATGTAAATAAATGAGCCAAGGGTTCACATATACCTCAGACTAGATTCTCCTCTTATTACTAAAAACAGCTACACCACAGAGATGAGGTTGCAGCACTGTCCATGCATTCGTATTCATTCATTGGGATCTAAATGACAAAACAGATCATAGATCGGCACTCATACTCTGATGGTGATTCACATGACAAGAATCCAAACCTATGATTGCTTACCGAAATATGGGAAGGGAGGAATCACAAGATATGATTACCCCCAAATGTGCAGTAAGCCATTTCTCACTCCTGATAATGGTCTCAGTGACTGAAACACAGATACAGTGTTACTCACGATTACTGTAACATCTCTCTGTAAGAACTGTTTGGTGTGTTTGGTGTTTCAGGGTAATTTTTCCACTAAGTTTGAGCACTAAATACTGTATAACACACTTATTCTAGCTGCTGAGATAAGGAGGATAGAGCCAACCTATGATTTTTCTAACCCCAGAGACCTGGCGCAGCCCAGATCCCAGGTGCTGCCTCCCTCTCTCTCTCTCTCTCTCTCTCTCTCTCTCTCTGTCTCTGTCTCTCTCTCTCTCTCTGTCTCACTCTCTCTGTCTGTCTCGCTCTCTCTTTCTCTCGCTCTCTCTCTCGCTCTCGCTCTTGTCTGTCCGCCTGTCCGTCCGTCTCTGCCCCCTCTTTCTGCAGACCAGGCCCTGGGCCTTGTGGAATGCCATTGGCTGCCAGCTCCAGCCTTTTGCATGCTTCCTCCTAGTAATTCACACCACCAATACCATATATCTGTCTTCTTCTAGCCCACTAAACTGTTGAAGGTGTGCACTCACGTGTAAAATAAGCAGCGTTGTTGGTTGGGAGTGTTTTGTAAATAATGATTAAAGGGCTCTAGATTATATGACATCCTGTAAGTGAAGTTTGATTAAGTATGTTATTGTTAAGAGGTTTATTTCTGTGGATGTCAGCACTGTTTTACAGTAGCACTGTAAATTACCTAGGTGTATGATACAGAGCCAGTGTTTCAACAATGTGTCGAGCCAATTCGTATAAATCATCTACCATATGTGTGTGTAGAAGACTCAGAGTCGATAGGTGTGTGTGTGTTCATTTGTACGTATGTGTGTGTGATGCTTAGGGTTCTAGGTAGGCATACTGAACTAGTAGCTGGTCCTGCTGGCTCTAGGAGTGTGTTGTTGTTGTCGTGCGTCCCTCTCAGTGGGAAGAGGTTGGCCTGCTTCTTGTTTGGGATAATTGTAACCTTGGCCGTGGTCTGTGGTCCCCTGTTCTGTCTCCCTGTGGCCCAGGCTGCAGGATCTACATATATATAGTCCTAGTGACCCCTCCATCGTCCCATCCTGTCCCTATCCCATTCCAGTGGGGGGTTGTCTGACTGGGAAACACAGTCAAACAACAGGTGCGGTAAGGTCACGATTCAGTAATATGTTTCCATTTTGGGACTGCGTGTTTTGTCTGAGGTTTTTGGTAGTATTCAAGGACTTTGTTTTTTTTTTTGATCTGTTTTATGGACCTTGCTAGAACTGCATGGTTGTTTTGTTTCAGAAATTGTGTTTTCGTGGTTCTTCATGTAACCAAAGATATTTGAATATGCTGTTTTGAAGTTGTGCCAGTTTATATTTGTCATTATTATTTGGTCTGTGATATCATGGGGAAAGTGGCGTAGGTGGAGGAGATGATCAGGTACATGTGTGTATGAAACTGTGGTTGTAGTGGTATAGATTTGCGTTCTTCCACATGTACAGGTTGAACACACAGAAACAGGTAGCTCTTCCCTCAGTACTTGGTCTGATTCCACAACATGATCATAGACATATATACCATGTGTGCTTCTCATTTAACCTTATTTCCTTTCTGACCTTTATTGAAATACATGATTACTCTGCTTCATATTAAAAACAAAATACACTATAATAGAACTCCACTCCGCCTAAGATATTTCATTATTTCAAGGCTACATTTGAACATTCATCTTAAAGAGACATCTTGAACCCCTACTGTGAAAATCAATTCTACCGAAGCCTTCTGATTAAAGCAGACTCTGCACCGGTGAAGCCTCCCTCTGCCTGTCTCCTCATCTTTCGCCATTTCTGTCTCTTTGGCTTTACTGTTCGTGCCAGCCAGTCTCCCCTCCCTCCCTCCCTCCCTCCCTCCCTCCCTCCCTCCCTCCCTCCCTCCCTCCCTCCCTCCCTCCCTCCCTCCCTCCCTCCCTCCCTCCCTCCCTCCCTCCCTCCCTCCCTCCCTCCATCCGTCCATCCATTCATTCATCCATCCATGCATCCATCCATCCAGGCATTACTGGCCAACAGGTCTATGAACTGTACAATTGATTGCAGTTTGTTTTCAACTAATAACTGAAGACCAAGAAAAAAATGTACCGGTCATATGGGACTGCTTTATCCCTCACTCCAATAAATAATGTAATAAAGAAAGAAAGAAAAAGCGGTTATATTCTTTCTAAACTGATCCAGATTGTGCTTCTTTGGCCGGGCCAGCCTTTTACCTGGGTCTGGGTCCCAGGGTGGGCCTAGAAAATAAATAAGGGAACAAGGGGTAGCTGCCATGTAATGTTGGACACATGCTGCTGCTGCTAGAACAAACTGCTGCTCCCTCACTCACTCATTTCTTTCACTGCTTCACTCACTTCTTTCTCTCCTCTTCCATTTCACTTCTTAACTTCTCCCTCGCTTATCTGTTCTCTCCTTCCCTGCTCCTTCATTGCTCTATCCATCCATTCTCAGCCTCAGTCCTTCTCTCAGCCTTTATACGTGCCTGCCTTCATACGTGCACACACTCCTCCACTCATCTGCTTCCCCATTCCCTCGCTTCTTCACCTCTCCAATCATCTGCTTTCTGTCTTTGCTTCCTCATTCTCCAAACATATTAAATGAGTAGCAATCTTCTAACATGGAGCCTGATGGTGCTACCTACAGAAACTCAGAGGAGACCTGTGGCCAGGTAGTTAACCCTTCCAATACACACCCCTACTAGGATTGAGATATATTGTCTCACCTAGCTGTCTTAAGATGACTGCACTAAATGTAAATCGCTCTGAATAAGAGCATCTGCTAAATCAGGGTGCACATTTTTGTTTTTGTCCTAGCACTACACAGCTGATTCAAATAATCAAAGCTTGATGATGAGTTGGATATTTGAATTAGCGGTGTAGTGCTAGGACAAAAACCAAAGCGTGCACCCAGGGGGCCCCTGGACTGGCTTTGGAAACCGCTGTGCTAAATGTTTCAAATTAAAATGTAAATGTAAAATGAGTGTGAGAATGCAGAGAGATTTACTGCTCATATCACCTGCCTTCTCCCCACCACACCTGCCTGTGATTGTTGATCTGAGTATTTATTTAGATTTGTTTTGAGAATTATGTCTGGTTTAGTGTCATAAATTAATTAAAATATCTGTCTGTATAAGGTATGTCTACCAGACCTACCCACAGCCAGATGCACATTGTGCCATGGGATAGTGTTTTAGATGGTTGGATATGGCTCTTGAAAAGGCATAGTGAAAGAGGGTGAGAATGAAAAAGAGAAAAGTAGAAGGGGAGAGAAATAGAGAGGGGGAGAAATGGGATAGGGTGAGCAAGAGAGAGAGAGAGAAAGACAGGGAGAGAGAATTTCCCCTTCCCCCTGTTCTCCATCCATTGTATTGTGTCAGCCACACAATGCCCCCCTCTGTTTTTCTTTCATTAATATTTGTGACAACATACAGGTTGGAAGGCCTCAGGTTATTCACCTCAGTCAACTGGCTATTAGTCAAATATTAAGGACATGTTGACAGTCAACTAATGAAGGCAGTAGTTTAGAACATATTTTCATGCCATCAATTTCATTATCATGGTGCAGTCTAGAGATTGTAGTTAAGAGAGGTTTAAGGCATCATAATACAAAAATACTATTAGCTACATGTAACATGAGCAGCAGGTAGCCCAGCTGTTTGAAAGGCAAGCCAGAATCCCAATTCGACTGGAAAATCTGGGGTGAAGTGAGATGGAAACCAGAGGGTTGTTGGTATCAAATCCTAAATTATATTGCCTGTTGTTGTGCCCATTAGCATGGCACTTAACCCCCCAACAACAACAGGGTCGGGTTAAAAGCGGAGGTCAAATGTTGTATGCAATTGACCTATAGGGCTTTATTTTCCACTGGAGTTAAGGCGGCGCTAGTGTCAAATGCGCGTTAGTGTGCAATTTTGTCATGTAAATACTGGCGCACTTAAAAACAATGTGCTAATTTCAGGCAGCGCTCACAGTGATATTTAAGACCAACCAAAAGCTGGTTTTAGCACAGTTGGTTAAGACATTCATTTTGATTTTGGAAACGCAGCCTATCCAGCCGTGACTCACAGTGCCCATATGCACATGGAACAAGAATAGCCTAATATGCTTTTGGTGCCTGTATACTTCTAATTTAGAAACATTTAAAAAACAAATGTTTTTTCCCCATTTTGTTTTATTTGATTAAAAACCAAGCATAGCTTCCTCAATTAAGGCTTATTGTCACGACTTCCGCCGAAGTCGGTCCCTCTCCTTATTCGGGCCGTGTTCGGCGGTCGATGTCACCAACTTCCTAGCCATCACTGATCCATTTTTCATTTTCCAGTGGTTTTGTCTTGTCTTCCATCATACCTAGTTCCAATTCCATCATTTCCATGTTGTGTATTTAACCCTCTGCTTCCCCTCATGTCCTTGTCGGTGATTGTTTGTTGTATGTATTGGTGCTAGTTATGTTCTGGTGTGTATTTAACCCTCTGTTTCCCCTCATGTCCTTGTCGGTGATTGTTTGTTGTATGTATTGGTGCTAGTTATGTTCTGGTGTGTATTTAACCCTCTGTTTCCCCTCATGTCCTTGTCGGTGATTGTTTGTTTTATGTATTGGTGCTAGTTATGTTCTGGTGTGTATTTAACCCTCTGTTTCCCCTCATGTCCTTGTCGGTGATTGTTTGTTGTATTTATTGGTGCTAGTTATGTTCAGGTGTGCGACGAGTTTTGCACCCACTTATTTTATTTGGTATATGTTGGTTTCCGGAGTTTTTAAATATGTTCACTCTCCTGCGCCTGACTTCCCTGCCACCAGCAAGCATCTTATTTTTTGTCTGCCCAATGCAATCGCAAAGTTGACTGTTGATAAAGGGTTTGGCTCCTGAGACCACTTGGAAATGAATCTTAATCACCAAAGCTTTATTAAAATATCAGGTTTGAGAGGAATAAAACACTGAGCTGACATTCCCTTTTTATCTACGCATTGTAGGAAGGCCCACATTATTTTTCTCAAGGCACAAGGCGAGACCCAATGCAGACTCAGGAGACATATGGTTGGAGTCTTACAATGTTTATTAATCCAAAGGGGTAGGCAAGAGAATGGTCGTGGACAGGCAAAAAGGTCAAAACCAGATCAGAGTCCAGGAGGTACAAAGTGGCAGACAGGCTCGTGGTTAAGGCAGGCCGAATGGTCAGGCAGGAGGGTACAAAGGGCAAGGGTCAAAACCGGGAGGACTAGAAAAAGGAGAATGCCAAAAGCAGGAGAACGAGAAAAACGCTGGTTGACTTGGAAACATACAAGACGAACTGGCACAGAGAGACAGGAAACACCGGGATAAATACACTGGGGAGAATAAGGGACACCTGGAGGGGGTGGAGACAATAACAGAAACAGGTGAAACAGATCAGGGCGTGAAAATGTTAGCCATGTAGGCCCCTTTTTGAATGTGCATTAAAACCCATCCATGATGTAGGCTTTGTGTCCATGCCCTTACGGCTGAGATCCCATTAACGTGATCGATGTGACAACAGCCAGTGAAAGTGCAGGGTCCCAATTTCAAACAACAAATCTCATAATTAAAATTCCTCAAACATACAAGTATTTTACACCATTTTAAAGAAAAGTGTTAATCTCACCACAGTCTCCGATTTCAAAAAGGCTTTACGACTAAAGCACACAATCTGATTATGTTAGGTCAGTATCTAGTCACAGAAAAACACAGCCATTTTTCCAGCCAAAGAGAGGAGTCACAAAAAAGCAGAAATGGAGAGTAAATGAATCACTAACCTTTGATGATCTTCATCTGATGACACTCATAGGACTTCATGTTACACAATACATGTATGTTTTGTTCGATAAAGTTCATATTTATATCCAAAAATCTCAGTTTACATTGGCACGTTACGTTCAGTAATGTTTTGCTTACAAAACGTCCAGTGATTTTTGCAGAGACCCACATCAATTTACAGAAATACTCATAATAAACATTGATAAAAGATACAAGTGATATGCATTGAATTTTAGATAAACTTCTTCTTAATGCAACCGCTGTATCAGATTTCAAAAAAGCTTTCCTGAAAAAGTACACCATGCTATAAGTACAGCGCTCAGAGACCAAAACAAGCCATACAGATAGCCGCCATGTTGTGGAGTCAACAGAAGTCAGAAATAGCATTATAAATATTCACTTACCTTTGATCTTCATCAGAATGCACTCCCAGGAATCCCAGTTCCACAATAAATGTTTGTTTTGTTTGATAAAGTCCAAATTTATGTCCAAATACCTCCTTTTTGTTCGCGCCTTTAGTTCACAAATCCAAATTCACGACACGCAGTCCAGGCGAAAAGGTCCATTACAGTTCATAGAAACATGTCACACGATGTATAGAATCAATCTTTAGGATATTTTCAACATAAATCTTCAATAATGTTTCAACGGAGAATTCCTTTGTCTTTAGAAATGCAATGGAATGTAGGTACCTATCACAGGAGCGTGCGTGATCAGCTCATGGCCTTCTGGCAGACCTCTTACTCAATCAGCTCTTATTCTCTCCTCCTTCACAGTAGAAGCCTGAAACAAGGTTCTAAAGACTGTTGACATCTAGTGGAAGCCTTAGGAAGTGCAATCGGACCAAATTTACACTATCTTGGATAGGCAAAGAGTTGAAAAACTACAAACCTCAGATTTCCCACTTTCTGGTTGGATTTTATCTCAGGTTTTTGCCTGCCATATGAGTTCTGTTATACTCAGACATCAACCAAACAGTTTTAGAAACTTTAGAGTGTTTTCTATTCAAATCTAATAATATGTATATCTTAGCTTCTGGGACTGAGTAGCAGGCAGTTTACTCTGGGAACCTTATTCATCCAAGCTACTCCATACTGCCCCCAAGCCATAAGAAGTTTTTAAAAACCGATCCATGATGTAGGCTACGTGTCCATGCCCATCATGAAATGAGAGATGAGAACCTCGGTGAATACCGGTGAACCTCATATTTAGAATTTATCTGTAGCCTGTAAAAATGGCTTGTTTTGCGTTTTTATATGTTCAAAACCCAAACCCTCCTTTATGGCTACTATAGCGAAGGCTGGTTCAACAGCAATGCATGTCTTTTTTATCCTGCGGTTTGATGATATCATCACATTTTACATGTATTTGTTGTTGTTGTTGTTTAAAAAAACAGACAGCCTATTTTAAAACAAGCTTTGTTTCATTTTGTTTAGAATTTTATTATAATCATTCCTTATCTTTTAAGGCATTATTAATAATTAATTTAATATTGCTTATTGGCAATGTTTGGCATGTCTATGCTCAGCCATAATGCAATTTACAGTAGTCCTAGCCCCTATATCAGTATTAATGCTATTGAAGCCATGCAATTACTTAAAACATTGTGGACTGCAAATGGGTTCAAGTTAAGGTATTTAACAACAATTTGTCTACATTTTGTTATTTTGTTTCTGTAAGCTATTTAAAAAACTATAATGAACTAACATTGGAATTGGAATTGATTCCAAGGCAATACATAAAATACAGTAAATATACAACTTGAAGCAACCACATATTTGTTCATGGAGCATGTTCTGATTGGTCAGTGCGGGGCCAAGCCTCAATGCTCCCACAACTTTTTTATTCATCGAAACCCAGCCCTTTCGCGCCAATGCCAGCAAGTGCGCCGACGATTGTGATAATGAAAATAGCTGAAATATTTCTGACACACCCTTGAACCTATAGCGCTACCGCCTGCACTTAAATTGACCATTGCGCTAAGTTTGTTAAATAGAGTGATCTTAATCTTAATATGACCCAACTCAAAGTTAAAGCTTTTATCACCTTAACAAATGTGTGTGTTTTGTATCAGTCAGGAATGCTCATCCTGTAGGAATCCCCTGGATGACTAAATAATTCTTAGTGAGTAAGTAATTCCTAGTGACGCTGGTACACCACGACACCCCCAAACCATCATCCCACCTCCCCCATACATCATACCCCCTGCATTGGCCCGTAAGTCACCGACTGGAAGCATGCTGAGTTTCCACTCTCAGTCTGTGTGTGTGTCTACGAGTGAGAGTTTCCACTCAGTGTCTGTGTGTGTACTATCCATTATAAATCCATGTTCCTCCCGGTGCTCCTTTCCTTGGGGATCACATAAAGTAGTCTAAATTATAATCTGTTTAGACATCACATGACAGCCCATCTGCTTCGGACGACTTGGGCTTCCCTCCTTCCTCGAACTACACAGATGTTGTTTATTTATAGTAATGATCCATACACCGATCGGCCAACGGAACTGGTTAGTATCCGAAAATAACTCCATAAATCCATGCTTTTGTGTTTGTTCATTTGAATACACGAAAACAGCCAAACACACACATGTGCACCCACACGGAAACATTCAGACAGCATGCATGCACGCATACATATGTTACAGGGAGTACCTGTTCGTGGGACTAGGTCCTTCTCTCTCTCTCTGGTTGCTGACATTGGCTTACATGGGCTTGGGCTCCTGAGCCATGGCCTGTTCACTCAGCTGCATTAAAACTGTGACGAGGGCTGGAGGCTTCTATCTCCAAGCCATCAGACTGTTAAATTGTCACCACTAGCCGGCCTCTGCCCAGTCCCCTGCCCTGAACTTAGTCACTGTTACTAGCCGGCTACCACCCGGGACTCTACCCTGCTCCTTAGAGACTGCTGCCCTTTGGTCACTTGAATGATTTTTACATACTGTTTTACCCACTTTCCAAATATGGAGTTGCATCACCTTTTGCCCCCAGAACACCCTTAATGTAAATGTAATACATTGGTATAGACTGTAAGGTGTCAAAAGCGTTCCACAGGGATGCTGACTCATGTTGACTCCAATGCTTTCCACAGTTAAGTTAAGTTGGCTGGATATCCTTTGGGTGGTGAACCATTCTTGATACACACAGGAAACGGTTGAGCGTGAAAAGCCCAGCAGCATTGCAGTTCTTGACACAAACCAGTGCCCCTGGCACCTACTACCATAGCCTGTTCAAAGGCACTTAAATCTTTGGCCTTGTGCATTCCCCCTCTGAATGGCACGCATATACAATCCATGTTTCAGGTGACTTCAATAAGGGATCATAACTTTCACCTGATCAGTCTATGTCGAAGTCAGTCTATGTCATTGATGTCATTGTTTTGCACACTCAGTGTATATTCTGTATTCTTGTCAAGTTTGATCCTTTATAACTACTGCTGTATACACCTTTTATATTCATATACTGTCCATAATGTCTATACACACCATGTGTACACACTGTACATATTTATTTCTGAACTCTGACATTGCTCGTTCTGATATTTCTTTCAAATTTGGGGGATTTGGGTGTATTGTTTTTCATTGTTAGGTACCAGTGGCAATTTTAGCATGTAAATCTTTGTGGGGTGAATGAAAGTGCCACCAGGGTGCAATGGGCTGAGTCGGCTGACTACCCTAGACCAGGTTGACGGCAGCAGCAGCCATTTTAAGTGTGAATTTCCCAGAGCAAAGGGAGACTGACTGATCCTAGAGGAGAGCTACGGAGCTTCTGAATGACAGAGTCAGAAAGAGAGAGAGGGCCGAGTTGGAGTAGAAGCTGTGAGGGAGGATTTCTGTCTCAGGCTGTGCATCCTGCACATGTGCTATGTTTGTTAAACTGTATGAGGGCTACAGTATAGCAATAAGGACACACACACAAACACAGTATGCATCTGCCATTTTTTGCATCTCACACCACGCTGTGGTTTGAGTTTGACCCTTCACCACTAATTAAACACATTGAATAAACTGCTGTGTATTTCATACCCTGTTGTTTTAACGGGCTATCTCTGTCTATCTCAGGTGTTGCAGACACTGAGCATCACACCCAGCATTTCCCCTGTCACCAGCATATAACCTGTCACACTGTGGAACCCTTAATTGTCTGCAAGTGGTGATGGGGAGGATTTTTACTGCTGCACCGGGATCTGACAGAAACCACAGATTGGATTGACCTGATCCCCATATAATGAAGTATTACATAATTCAATTACCTTGACCACAGTTAAAGAGTAATCGCCATGGTAACCATAAAGTAGAGTGCACTTTGACCACTGTTTGGCCAGATTATCACAATAATATCCCATCACTATGGTGATGCAACACTACGTCCACTATCAGATTGCTATGGAAACATTACATCATAGTTGTTCATAAAGTGGCCAACAGGATTTTGAAAGCATCTTTGTTTCTTATGTAAACATTCTTAAGTAAACTCGTTGTTGCATAAGGAGACAGCTCCAAGTAGCAGTAAACGTTTCCCATGGATATGTTTAGCCTAAAGGAAATTTAACAGGCAATAACATTACAGTGAGTCTATAAATGTCTGCCTCACTCTATCTGTCAGGCTCTGCTTCAAATTCCAGCACATATTGGTGAATTGTCATTTTCACAACATTATATTCATCCTGGTATCCAGTGGCAATTTCAGCATGTAAATCTTGGTGGGGCAAACTCAACCAATTTGTTTAGATGAATGCCAGCAAAGCCACTACATAACACAAACAACACATCCATTGCACTATAATGGTGACAATTGGTGCCCACAAACTGTTAGGGCCTACATAAAGCTGTCCCAACATCAGAGCTTTCTTTTCAACACCATGGAGTGAATCCTTACCACCGCTACACCTGGCTATCAGCGAAGCCTTGCCTGGCAGCAAAACAGTTAATTCAGCCTAATTTACTGCTTTAAAAAAAACATAGCTGATATCTATTGACAATTGAGATGTACAAACTACGGCACAATGGAACGACGAGCAGATAAGAGGCAATTTCGATTAAGACATTAATGAGCGAGCTAGGATGGACATAGTCAATATAACTATTTGTTCAACACTTTTGAAATGTACAGCTTCAGAATGCAGAACATAGGCCGTTCTTACAATATTCTCCCTGCACAGCAAGTCAGAACCATAGGATAAATAAAGGGGGCATGTAAGCAGACAATGAAAGCTCTTATAATATTACATTTCTCTAAAACAGGTTATAGGTTACATGTGAACCATCAAGTCAGTAGGCTAAGTTATGAGGGGGAAAGGGAACAAATTATTAGGTTGAGGCACATGGGCTACTAACAGCTTACTACACAACATATACTTAGAAATTACTTTCTTAGCTACAGTATACATATCGCCCTGGCATATTGCATAATTTATGCTGCAGCACACAATACATTTTTGGACACACCTTGTGCTGTGTTACTTGAACAGGAAGGTGGCGCGGCGTTCCTTGTTGTGGGCTCTAGAAAGGGGCTTGAAATCCTGACTTGGAATTCCGAGTTGGATGACCGTCAAAATTATTTTCCGTATTTTCGAGTCAGAGCTAGTTTTATCCTAGTTCCCAGTTGTTTTGAACTCACTGAAGTCTGAGATTTTCCAAGTTTCCAGTTGTTTTGAACGCTGCAGAAGTCATGCTGGATTGACAGCATGGCCAATGTATTCAAACTTTTCTGGCCCCTGGTGTTACCCCCTTTTTTGTGATATCCAATTGGAAGTTCCGATCTTGTCTCATCGCTGCAACTCCTCTACGGACTTGGTGAAGGTCAGACCCAAGTCACACTGCTTCTTGATACTCTGCTCGCTTAACCCGGAAGCCAGCCGCACCAATGTGTTGGAAGAAGCACAGTCGAACTGACAATCAGTCAGCTTGCAGGTGCCCGGCCCACCACAAGGAGTCGCTAGAGCATGATGAGACAAGGACATCCCGGCTGGCCAAACCCTCCCGTAACCCGGGACGGCACTGGGCCAATTGTTCGCCATCTCATACACAGGCTGGGATCGGGGGCTTGAATTTTCAAGCTCTGCCTGTAGATTTTATGGTGACGTAGTGTCCCCATGAGTGACAGAACACTGAGCCAATCACGGCGCAACTAGAGAACATTACCAACCCTTATGCTCCTTGTTTTCTGCTGGCTGCCCCACCACGACTGAAAACACTGAACTCAGGTGAAACACCTGCATTTTGGAGCTGCCTTACTCAAAAAAGCTTAAAGAGACCATGTTTGTAAGTGGTCTTTTTTTGTGTGGATTTTTACCCCTTTTTCTCCCCAATTTCATGGTATCCAATTGATAGTAACTACTATCTTGTCTCATCACTACAACTCCCGTACGGGCTCGGGAGAGAAGAAGGTTGAAAGTCATGCATCCTCCGATACACAACCCAACCAAGCCGCACTGTGTTAACATGACTGGGCCGTGCAGTTGAGATTCTGCAGAACTGGGGTGGGAGTGGGCGTGAGAGAGGAGTCAAGTGACCCTTGTCCGTAAACAGGATTTATCTCGTAATTTAACCGCTGAATCACACGCCAGGCCAACATAGACTGCTTTCCATTTTCTGCTGTCGTCTCCCCACTCTGATGTTATCATTATTAATCCTGTGGGGAAATGGAGGAGGGTTACAGAGGAGGGGATGAGAAGAGCGGAGGAGGAGAGGTTTGGGCAAAAAGAAGAGCATGTCAATCCCTATTACTGGAACTGATAATGCACATCCGGATAACTGAGGATAAATCTGTGGATCCTCATGAAATGATCATGTGGATGAAGTGATAATAATGTAATTCTGTGAGCAGTAATCAGGTCTTGCTTTCATCCACAGTATGTATGAATGTGATGTTAGGTGAAGGGTTTGTACTGAAGGTCAAGTGTTTTTTTTTCTTTACTTTTGGAATGTTCTTGAATGTTCTCCATTTAAGTCCCCTTTCAGTGCCCTAAGAAGAAGAAGAATATTGAATAATATGAAGAAGAATATAGAAGAAGAAGAATAAAGTAGAAGAATATAGAAGAAGAAGAAGAATATAGTAGAATAGGAAAAATATAAAAGTAGAAGAAGATGAAGAAGAATATAGAGGAATACGAATAATATAGAAGTAGAAGAATATAGAAGTAGAAGAAGAAGAAGAAGAATATAGTAGAGTTGGAAGAATATAAAAGTAGAAGATGGAGAAGAAGAATATAGAAGAAGAAGAATATAGAAGAAGAATAATATAGAAGAATATAGAAGAAGAAGAAGAATATAGAAGAAGAAAAAGAATATGTAAGAAGAGGAAGAATATAGAAGAAGAAGAAAAGTAAGAATTTAGAAGAAGAGTAAAGAAGAAGGGTACGAATATAAAAGAAGTCAAAGAAGAATATAGAATAAAAATATAGAAGAAGAATATAGAAGAGGGAGAATATAGAAGAATAAGGATAATAAGAAAAACAATTATCTTTCTGACAATGGAATAGGCTACTAACCATGAAGTTACACAGAGGTCCTTACACTATACTCTTTCTTTTCCTTCCCTCTTCCCCTCTTCATTTCCTCTCTTTACCTCTGAGGTCATGACCCATAAGGAGAGTCCCAGCGTGCTTGAGGTTTAATGGACACAATTACCAGCCAATCAGACAGTGGCATTCTTCCCACTGGAAAGAGAGTGTCAAGGCCATTAAACCTTAAAGAGAGGTGTGTGTGTATGAGTGAGTGTGCTTGCCTGGTTGTGTGCATGCATGTGTGTGTACACGTATGCGGGTGCTGTAGCTGCAGGAGAGACCATATTACGCAATGACACATGCAGTGGCCACGGCATCTGCAGAGTTCCAAAATAGTACTGTAGTCCTATGTCTTTTAATGATTCGGTGTTCAGACAGTTATGGAAACTATACCCGTGCACCCATTATATCACAATTTCTGGAGAAGAGGAGGAGTGAGAGGAAGACAGTGAAAATTATCTCCCACTTTCATAAGACCAGGGCAGGTAGGCAGGTGTGTGTCCCTCATCGAGCCAGCTGCACACCAAAGTGAGAGAGAGCATGAGGAGAGGAAAGAAAGAAAGAGAGGGGGAATAGAGGAAGAAGGGGATAGATGGCAGGATTATTAAGATAATAAATAAAAGTGGTTCAAGGGAGACTTTCAAGGATCTGTGGAAAGAGGGAACCAAGAGGGAAAAGTACAGATGAAGAAGAATAAATGGAGAGAAGAGGAGAAAAGGGCAGTGGAGAGAGAAATAGAGAGATTTTGAGTGAAGCACTCCAAATTCTTTCTCTCTCCAGCGTGTTTTCGTGAGCTTCACACATCAGTCTGGGCAGGACTCACTCGTCCCTCTTTTCCTACGTCCCTCCCTCCCTCCTTCTCTCTCTCCCTTCTTCCCTCTCTCCCAGCAGTGGAGCGTAACAAGAGCCACGCGATGAGTATAGGATGAGAAGAGGGAAGGAGAGGGAGAGAGTGGAACGGACCAGGGAAGAGAGACTTACACACCACACTCATTGGAACTTGGAGGAGTTGGTGTGCAGCTGGCAAGGTGAGCAAGGATTCTATGACCGGTTTTCTAGGTCTCCGAATTTGTCGCGTGTGTGTGTGTGTGTGTGCGCGTGTGTGTGTGTGTGTGTGTGTGTGTGTGTGTGTGTGTGTGTGTGTGTGTGTGTGTGTGTGTGTGTGTGTGTGTGTGTGTGTGTGTGTGTGTGTGTGTGTGTGTGCCTACATATGTGCTGGAGTGTGGGACATGTTTGTACTAGAGCATATAGGGCATGCGTGTGTGATGTGTGTGATTTCTCTGAATGTCCCTGAATGAATGCTGGCATTCATGTCTTGATACTTCTATTGAACTGTGTGTGACAGGTTTGCCTTCCCACGGTTTGGGGTGTATAACAGTTTGGTGTGTGTTTAATTACCCTGTCATGCACAGCTACATAAGGTTTAAACATACAACATATGTGTGTCTCTGCATGTGTGTAACTTTCACTTTAGTATCACATTAGTATCATATCACTTTGCACAGTTAAATAGATAGACAGTTATTGATTATAAAAGTATACAGACAGCAAATTAGACTGATCACCAAAATAGGAGGCAGTGAAAGTGAAAAAAGGGATTGAGATGAAGAGCGGTAGAGAGAGTTATCAGTGCGCAGTTTGAAAGGTCAATGATTGACCTTCATGTACAGTTACTCACTCTCTCCAACTTTTTTCTGCAATGGTCCTTTTAGTGGCGTGTTGAATGTTCATGGTCTAATGCATGGATGAGTATTTGTTGTTAATCCAATACGATGCTCATTGGCATTTCCTGTGGTGCAGGAAAAGTGCTGCGGAAGGACCGGATCAAATTAAGATTCCACATCTGTAGACTTATGTGTTTGCTCACAGAATTCTAACTGCCATTCAAGTTTTCCATAAAGAATATAACATAGTTATATTTGGCCCAGAAAGTGCTGCGAAGACAGTGTTTGTGAGTTAGAGCTATTATTATTGTGTAAGAGATAGTGAGCAGTATGCTACTGTCAGCCAAAGTTGAGTGTATCTATGGTTTAGCAGTGTGTGAGAGACTTAAGAGATAACATTGAGACTGAGTTACAGTCCAGAGAGTTTGCACTGGGTAAGTTGGAGGAGTTGAAGCATTGCTGTTTGTGAGCAAGGTGGACAAAAGGGTAGCAATTTAGCATGGTGTGGGTGTGTGCATGTCTTATGTGTGGTTGTGTGTGTGTGTGCACGTATTAATGTGTGTGGGTGTGTTATTACGTATGCATACGTGTTTGTGTGTATACTGTATACCCTAGTGTGTGGCAGATCAAAGGAAAGACAGTCGGACTCTCCTTTACGA
Organism: Oncorhynchus masou masou; assembly: GCF_036934945.1. Taxonomy (NCBI): domain Eukaryota; kingdom Metazoa; phylum Chordata; class Actinopteri; order Salmoniformes; family Salmonidae; genus Oncorhynchus; species Oncorhynchus masou. Next base: position 23,008,040 of record NC_088233.1, on the reverse strand, counting down.
TATATGGCAGTTTTTACTTACTGTAACAGTTGCAGAAGGGCCGTGTCCATGTAGTCTATAGTTAACTCACAATATTTACAATGTTTTTGAACTTACTCTCATCCTCAATCCCATTGCTGTTTGTAAGTGATTTTTCCCTGACAGCTTCGAGAGGTACACAATGGCATTTCGGCTTTCGGCATTCTCTCATTTCCCAACATAGTCTGTAGTCTGTCCGCTTACAATATTAACAATGTTTTGGAGCTTGTTGTTTCAGACTCCCCCCACCCCTCCTTCTCACCAGAGTGATTCCTCCCTCCCTCTCCCTCCCTGCCTTATGAATGAGGATTCCCTATCTCTGTGCCTTTTCAGTTTCATGCCCAGCGCTGACAGCTGATGGGTGGGGCCAAGGGACGTGGTTCAGGTAGCCCTCACAGGCAGCGAGGTCACTCTTCCGAGGTTAGGCCAGGTACTGGAATGTCAGCTATTCACTGCTCGCAGCCCTGGCTGTATCCCTTGCTCCCTCCCTCATCTTCCCACCCCTCTTGCCCTGCATTGTCACGTTTGTATTGGAGTGTTGAAAAATCACCCTGGGGTTGGCATTCCTCCTGTTTAAACCCAAACAAAGGAAAGAGAAAGGATATTATAGAGGATGCTCAGTATGCTGTTTATGGTTCCAGAGTGCCAACTTTGTGCCAGCTTTGCTAGCAGCATGGGAATGTGTGTGTGTGTGTGTGTGTGTGTGTGTGTGTGTGTGTGTGTGTGTGTGTGTGTGTGTGTGTGTGTGTGTGTGTGTGTGTGTGTGTGTGTGTGTGTGTGTGTGTGTGTGTGTGTGTGTGTGTGTGTGTGTGTGTGTGTGTGTGTGTGTGTGTGTGTGTGTGTGTGTGTGTGTATGGCTGACACAAAACTGTGTATCTCTGTAACCGACAGTTATGGATGAAGAACAGCATGAGAAGAAAATAACCACCATAACCGTTAATGAAAAAAATTCAAATAATTGTGGAACGAACAGCTGACTAAAGACAGGAAAGCCAGGCACTCTTGCGGTTGAGTCTGTTTCTGCCGTAACATGGACTCTTAACAACATGATGACACTTTGTTGCTCCTTGCTGAAACAAGAAAACAAGTCTTCAGTTGCCTAGGAAATACCCCCCACAATGCAGCAGCAGCACACATAGAAATTGAATGAAAATAATGGGTTTGGAAACTCTAACCCAGGCAATTTGACTGGTAAACTATTGGGTGCACTCGCAATGGTTGCCTGGTATTGTGATACAATAATTCCCATGGTAATGTAGAATGTTTATTCAACTGATATTAACTGATGTGGCTCATGCAATGGAATTTATTTTTGGGTATGTGAGTTGAGTTGAATCAACAAATCACAACACATATTTTAGCACATATTTTACTTCCTGCTTTGCTCCTATGGGTACACTCGCAATGGCCGTTAGTCCATTATACCATCATTAACTTGAATACTCCGAGTCGATATTGATAAAAAGGAATTCACATTGACCACGCCCACAAATTGGGGAAAACCAACATTCTTTCATATTGCCCTCCATTGTAAAAGAGCCAACTTCGTTGTAGATTTTTTTTGTACAGAAATAACAGAACATGCAGCAAAGCTGCTGTGTTGTTCAATGTAGGCTACATGTAACAAGGTTAAAATACATAAAATCCCGACCTATGTTTCTCAATGCTCCAATGTAGGCAAATACAGCCTGCGAGAACAGCCCTGTGGCTTCAGGCTATTCAGGGTGAGAGAGTGGGAAATGTGGGGACCCGGTGTCCAAGTAAGCTACACATAGTTATGTGTGTGGAAATAATTTCTATATGAGCGCCTGTTCTATTCATTCTAGATCTCCTGATTGTCATATATTTAATCTGATCCTGGAGAAAAGTGTTTGTTCTCAGACCTACCCAAGAATGGTAAAGCACCCTTAACTGGTTCTAACAGCTGACCAATCAGCTTGCTGCCTGTTCTTAGCAATCTTTTTGGGGGAAAAAATGCTATTTCTCTGTGAACAAATTAACAGACTTTCACAATGCTTATAGGGAAGGGCACTCAACACCGAAACAAATTACTGATGATTGGCTGAAAGAAATCGACAATAATAAGATTGTGGGAGCTGTAATGTTAGACTTCACTGAAGCCTTTGATATTATTGACCATCATCTGTTATGGAAAAATGTGTGTTATGATATTTACGTCCTCATTTACGTCATATCATGGGTTGAGAGCTATCTGTCTAATAGAACACAGAGTGTTTTCTTTCATGTAATGTAAATCATGTAATGTGTGGTATTCCGCAAGGCAGCTGTCTTAGCCCTTTACTGTTCTCTATTTTTACTAATGATCTACCACTAGCTTTAAACAAAGCCTGGTGTCTATGTACGCTGATGATTGAACAGTATAAACATCAGTAACCACAGCTAGTAAAATCACTGCAACCATAAACAAAGAGTTGCAGTCAGTTTTGGAATGGGTGGCTAGTAACTATGGACAAAGGAGACCTACGCCAACTTCCTGTGGTTACCGGGGGGCTAGAGAGACCGGACAGGCACCGTATTATGCTGTGGTGCGCACGGTGTCCCCAGTGCGGGTGCATAGCCCGGTGTGGTATATTCCAGCTCCGCGTATCGGCCGGGCTAGATTGAGCGTCGAGCCAAATGCCATGAAGCCGGCTCTACGCATCTGGTCCCCAGTGCGTCTCCTTGGGCCGGCTTACATGGCACCAGCCTTGCGCACGGTGTCCCCGGTTCGCCTGCATAGCTCAGTGCGGGCTATTCCACCTTGCCGCACTGGCAGAGCGACCGGGAGTATTCAACCAGGTAAGGTTGGGCAGGCTCGGTGCTCAAGAGCTCCAGTGCGCCTGCACGGTCCGGTCTACCCAGTACCACCTCCACGCACCAGCCCTCCGGTGGCAGCTCCCCGCACCAGGCTTCCTGTGCGTGTCCTCGGCCCAGTACCACCAGTGCCAGCACCACGCATCAGGCCTACAGTGCGCCTCGCCTCTCCAGCGCTGTCAGAGCCTTCCTCCTCTCCTGTGCTGCCGGAGTCTCCCGCCTGTTTTGCGCTGCTAGAGCCTTCCTCCTCTACAGCGCTGCTGGAGTCTCCTGCCTGTTCAGCGCAGCCAGAGCTGCCAGTCTGCATGGAGCAGTCAGAGCTGCCAGTCTGCATGGAGCAGCCAGAGCTGCCAGTCTGCATGGAGCAGCCAGAGCTGCCAGTCTGCATGGAGCAGCCAGAGCTGTCAGTCTGCATGGAACAGCCAGAGCTGCCAGTCTGCATGGAGCAGCCAGAGCTGTCAGTCTGCATGGAGCAGCCAGAGCTGCCAGTCTGCATGGAGCAGCCAGAGCTGCCAGTCTGCATGGAGCAGCCAGAGCTGCCAGTCTGCAAGGAGCTGCCAGTCTGCAAGGAGCTGCCAGTCTGCAAGGAGCAGCCAGAGCTGCCAGTCTGCAAGAAGCCTCCAGAGCTGCCAGTCTGCAAGAAGCCGCCAGAGCTGCCAGTCTGCAGGGAGCAGCCAGAGCCGCCAGTCAGCATGGAGCAGCCAGAGCCGCCAGTCAGCATGGAGCAGCCAGAGCCGTCAGTCTGCCAGGATCCGCCAGTCAGCCAGACTCTTCCAGATCCGCCAGTCAGCCAGACTCTTCCAGATCCGCCAGTCAGCCAGACTCTTTCAGATCCGCCAGTCAGCAAGGATCTTCAAGATCCACTAGTCAGCCAGGATCCGCCAGTCAGCCAGACTCTTCCAGATCCGCTAGTCAGCCAGGATCTGCCAGAACCGCCAGTCAGCCAGACTCTTCCAGATCCGCCAGTCTGCCAGGATCTGCCAGAGCCTTCCTCCTCTCCTGTGCTGCCGGAGTCTCCCGCCTGTCCGGCACTGCTGCCGGAGTCTCCCGCCTGTCCGGCACTGCTGCCGGAGTCTCCTGCCTGCTGTGGTGCGCATGGTGTCCCCAGTGCGGGTGCATAGCCCGGTGCGGTATATTACAGCTCCGCGTATCGGCCGAGCTAGATTGAGCGTCGAGCCAAATGCCATGAAGCCGGCTCTACGCATCCCCAGTGCGTCTCCTTGGGCCGGCTTACATGGCACCTGCCTTGCGCATGGTGTCCCCGGTTTGCCTGCATAGCCCAGTGTGGGCTATTTCACCTCGCCGCACTGGCAGAGCGACCGGGAGTATTCAACCAGGTAAGGTTGGGCAGGCTCGGTGCTCAAGAGCTCCAGTGCGCATGCACGGTCCGGTCTACCCAGTACCACCTCCACGCACCAGCCCTCCGGTGGCAGCTCCCCGCACCAGGCTTCCTGTGCGTGTCCTCGGCCCAGTACCACCAGTGCCAGCACCACGCATCAGGCCTACAGTGCGCCTCGCCTCTCCAGCGCTGCCAGAGCCTTCCTCCTCTCCTGTGCTGCCGGAGTCTCCCGCCTGTTTAGCTCTGCTAGAGCCTTCCTCCTCTACAGCACTGCTGGAGTCTCCTGCCTGTTCGGCGCAGCCAGAGCTGCCAGTCTGCATGGAGCAGTCAGAGCTGCCAGTCTGCATGGAGCAGCCAGAGCTGCCAGTCTGCATGGAGCAGCCAGAGCTGCCAGTCTGCATGGAGCAGCCAGAGCTGTCAGTCTGCATGGAACAGCCAGAGCTGCCAGTCTGCATGGAGCAGCCTGTTTTCAATCAAATCAATCAAATGTATTTACAAAGCCCTTCTTACATCAGCTGATGTCACAAAGTGCTGTACAGAAACCCAGCCTAAAACGCCAAACAGCAATCAATTCAGGTGTAGAAGCACAGTGGCTAGGAAAAACTCTCTAGAAAGGCCAGAACTGAGGAAGAAACCTAGAGAGGAACCAGGCTATGAGGGGTGGCCAGTCCTCTTCTGGCTGTGCCAGGTGGAGATTATAACAGAACATGGCCAAGATGTTCAAATGACCATAGATGACCAGCAGGGTCAAATAATAATAATCAGTGGTTGTCGAGGGTGCAACAGGCCAGCACCTCAGGAGTAAATGTCAGTTGGCTTTTCATAGCCGATCATTCAGAGTATCTCTACCGCTCCTACTGTCTCTAGAGTTGAAACAGCTGGTCTGGGACAGGTAGCACGTCCGGTGAACAGTTCTAGGTTCCATAGCCGCAGGCAGAACAGTTGAAACTGGAGCAACAGCACGGCCAGGTTTTGACTGGAGTGATGCTTAGAATGTATTTTTATTTTACTACTACAATCTGTTCGTCGGACGAAACTGGAAAAAAAACTTGTGTAGAAAGTAAACATCTGCACCTCGATGGTGGCAACTGTGCTTATGTCTGCGTAATGAAATAGTATGGTAAAAGTAAAATATTTTTTTTCTCATCTAGCGACCGATTACAAACGAGCTCACTGCCCAGAGTTACATAATTACAAAGAGGAGATTCTCCTGATTAAAATGGTGCCCGTGTTACAGTTTTGCTTCCATCCCTCTCCTCGTCCCTACCTGGGCTTGAACCAGGGAACCTCTGCACACATAGACAACAGCCACCCTCGAAGTATCGTTACCCATCGCTCCACAAAAGCCACGACCTATGCAGTGCGAAGGGAACAACTACTTCAAGGTCTCAGAGCGAGTGACGTTGTAACGGCGTTCTTCTTTTGTTGAAAGAGAGTCGGACCGAAATGCAGCGTGTAAGTTACTCATGTTTAATAGTGAAGACAAACGAACGAACTATACATGAACAACTAATAAATACAAAACAACAAACAGAACGTGAAACCAATTACAGCCTGACTGGTGCACACTACACAGAGACAGGAACAATCACCCACGAAATACAAGGCGAAAACCAGGCTACCTAAATACGGTTCCCAATCAGCGACAACGAGAATCACCTGACTCTGATTGAGAACCGCCTCAGGCAGCCAACCTATTTAACACACACACACCCCTAATCAACTACAATCCCAAACACTACAAACCCCAATACGAAACTACAATACATAATAACCCCATGTCACACCCTGGTCTGACTAACTAATAAACTAAAACACAAAATACTAAGACCAAGGCGTGACAGAACCCCCCCTAAGGTGCGGACTCCCGAACGCACCTCAAAACCATAGGGAGGGTCCGGGTGGGCGTCTGTCCATGGTGGCGGTTCCGGTTCCGGACGTGGACCCCACTTCATAATTGTCATTGTTCCTCCCCTTCGCGTCCATGGATAATCCACCCTAACCGCCGACCATGGCCGAATAGTCCTCACCCAGAACCCTACATAATAGAGGAGCAGCTCGTGACTGAGGGGCAGCTCGGGACTGAGGCAGCTCGGGACTGAGGGACAGCTCGGGACAGAGGGGCAACTCAGCACTGAGAGGCAGCCCAGCACTGAGAGGCAGCCCAGTACTGAGAGGCAGCCCAGTACTGAGAAAAAGCCCAGCCAGGAAGTTGAATCCGGCAGATCCTGGCTGACTGGCGGATCCTGGCTGACTGGCGGATCCTGGCCGACTGGCGGATCCTGGCCGACTGGCGGATCCTGGCCGACTGGCGGATCTTGGCTGACTGGCGGATCCTGGCTGACTGGCGGATCCTGGCTGACTGGCGGATCCTGGCCGAGTAGCAGATCTGGCAGATCCTGGCTGACTGGCGGATCCTGGCTGACTGGCGGATCCTGGCCGAGTAGCAGATCTGGCAGATCCTGGCTGACTGGCAGATCTGGCAGATCCTGGTTTACTGGCGGATCCTGGCTGACTAGCAGATCTGGAAGAGTCTGGTTGACTGGCAGATCTGGAAGGGTCTGGTTGACTGGCAGATCTGGAAGAGTCTTGTTGACTGGCAGATCTGGAAGAGTCTGGCTGACTGGCAGATCTGGAAGAGTCTGGTTGACTGGCAGATCTGGAAGAGTCTGGTTGACTGGCAGATCTGGAAGAGTCTGGTTGACTGGCTGATCTGGAAGAGTCTGGTTGACTGGCAGATCTGGAAGAGTCTGGCTGACTGGCAGATCTGGAAGAGTCTGGTTGACTGGCAGATCTGGAAGAGTCTGGCTGACTGGAAGAGTCTGGCTGACTGGAAGAGTCTGGCTGACTGGCAGATCTGGAAGAGTCTGGCTGACTGGCAGATCTGGCTGCTCCATGCAGACTAGCAGCTCAGGCTGCTCTATGCAAACTGACAGCTCTGGCTGCTCAATGTAGACTGACAGCATAGGCTGCTCTATACAGACAGGAGGCTCCGGCAGCGCTGTAGAGGAGGAAGGCTCTAAAACCGCTGAACAGGCGGGAGACTCCGACAGCGCAGGAGAGGGAGAAAGCGCTGGCTGCGCTGAACAGGCGAGGTGCACTGAAGGCCTGATGTGTGGTGCTGGCACTGGTGGTATTTGGCCGAGGACACGCACAGGAAGCCTAGTGCGGGGAGCTGCTACTGGAGGGCTGGGGTGTGGAGGTGGTTCTGGATAGACCGGACCGTGCAGGCGCACTGGAGCTCTTGAGCACCGAGCCTGCCCAACCTTACCTGGTTGAATACTCTCGGTTGCCCTGCCAGTGCTGTGAGGAGAAATAGCCCGCACTGGGCTATGTAGGCGAACCGGAGACACAGAGCGCAAGGCTGGTGCCATGAAAACCGGCCCAAGGTGACGCACTGGAGACCAGATGCGTTGAGCCGGCTTCATAGCATTTGGCTCGACGCTCAATCTAGCCCGGCCGATACGCAGAGCTGAAATATACCGCACCGGGCTATGCACCCGCACTGGGGACACCGTGCGCACCACTGCATAACACGGTGCCTGCCCGGTCTCTCTAGCCCTCCGGTAAGCACAGGGAGATTGCGCAGGTCTCCTACCCTACTCCCTGATAGCCCCCCCCAAAAAAAATTTTGGGGCTGCTTTTCGGGCTTCCTTGCCAACCGTGTTCCCTCGTATCGTCGGATCCTATCTCCGGCTGCCTCTGCTCTCCTTAGTGCCTCCACCTGTTGCCATGGGAGGCGATTTCTTCTGGCCAATATCTCCTCCCAAGTGTAGCAACCTTTACCATCCAGCACGTCTTCCCATGTCCATTCTTCGAATAATTCCTCCTCCCTTTGCTGCTCCAGGTGTCGCTGCCTGTTAACACGCTGCTCCTGTTTGCGCTGCTCCTGCCTGTTGACACGCTGATCGGTCCGAGTGTGGTGGGTGACAGACGTCACCAATTGAAACGCTATTAGCGCGCACCCCGCTAACAAGCTAGCCATTTCACACCGGTTACACCTGGCTTGAAAAAAATCTAAATATACACATTGTGAGATATTTGGCGAAATAGACAGACATGCCTATATTTCCCCCAGAGGAAACAATGGGAAGAACGCAGAGTTTCAATATAATTTTTGTTGTTTACATTTTAACAATAAAACAATGTGAGCATGTCTCATTGCCAACAAAAGCGAAGCAGGCACTGTGACATTGAACAAAATGCTGGGAATAGAACGTTCGGAAGGCGAGTTGGTGCCACGGTGCTCAATGGAACTAATAGGAGCTGGCAGGGTGAAAAATGCACTAAAATCAGGTCTGTTTTTTAACTGTTTTGTTAAAACGACGGCAAGCAGCTGGGAAATATGGTCATAATAAGAAACTGGGTGTCACGATCGTCGTAAGAAGCAGACCAAAGCGCAGCGTGGTGTGAATGCATCATTTAATAGATCATGAAAAACATGAAATAAACTGTACAAAAACAATAAACAAATAACGATTGTGAAGCTATCATAAGAACTGTGCTGACACAAGCAACTAACATAGACAATCACCCACAAACAAACAGTGAAACCCAGGCTACCTAAGTATGATTCTCAATCAGAGAAAACTAATGACACCTGCCTCTGATTGAGAACCCTACTAGGCCAAAACATAGAAATCCCAAAATCATAGAAAAACAAACATAGACTGCCCACCCCAACTCACGCCCTGACCATACTAAAAAACGACAAAACAAAGGAAATAAAGGTCAGAATGTGACACTGGGCTCCACGGCAGATGCAATGAACTCATTTTTATCAGAAAAGAACGTTGTTAAAAATGTAATGTGTCCAACCTACTATTAACACAGATTTCAGAGCACTCTCGTCTGAGTGTACTAGAGCGCAGAATAATAATTTTACGAGTGCTCAACACCCGTTGAATATGGCCGGTGTCAGTAAACGTCGGGAAAAAACTTGTTTCCAGCAGCACATTTACACTCTGGTTAACATGAAAACTGTCTTACCAGCTCTGCTAGGCCGAGTAAAATGGTCAGTTGTCTCATTTGTGTCTGGAAGTAGTTATCCAACATTAGCTTGGGTGCTTGACTGCCGTTATAAGGCCAGAACGCTCAAATTAACCATACTCCTCGGCTTTAATGTCCAGTGTGCCCCCGAGAGCGAAACGGTCTGAATTTACAAACGGACAATTAATCAAATTGACTACTAATCAAATTAGTTAAGCCAAATTTCTTAAAATCAATCCCATATACTATGTTATTACAAAAAAGGTTTAAAATTCTCTGGTAATGCCAATACGGAATACTATAAAATACTTCTCAAAGATGCCCTCTGCTGGTCAAACTAGCAATAACTTGCAGTAACAGAAGAAATGGCTGAGAATTAAATTAAATTTCCTTCTTAATCCATTTGATCCAATCGGTTGTGTTGTGACATGGTAGGGGGGGCATACAGAAGATAGCCCTATTTGGTAAAAGACCAAGTCCATATTATGGCAAGAACAGCTCAAATAAGCAAAGGAAATTATAACGCTAGTGTCCCACCTGGCCAGAAGCTAGTGAAAATGTAGAGCACCAAATTCAAAACAATTACTAGAAAAATCCAACTTTCATGAAAACACAAATTCAAGATAGCAAATTAAAGCTACACTTGTTGTAAATCCAGCCAACATGTCAGATTTCAAAAGGGCTTTTCGGCGAAAGCAAACAATGCTATTATCTGAGGATAGCACTATAGTAAACAAAGAGAGAGAAGCATATTTCAACCCTGCAGGCGAGACACATAACGCAGAAATAAAAATATAATTTACCTTTGATGAGCTTCTTTTGTTGGCACTCTAATATGTTCCATAAACATCATAAATGGTCCTTTTGTTTGATTTATTCCGTCAATATATCTCCAAATGTCCATTTATTTTGCACGTTTGATCCAGAAAACACCGGTTTCAATTTGCTACAAAAAAATGACTGTAACGGGATTCTTCTGTTGAAGGAGAGGCGGACCAAAACGCAGCGTGGTTATTGTGATACATCTTTAATAAAGATGAAAATAAAACAATATACAAAAAAACAAGAAAATGTGAAAAACCGAAATGGCGGCTCTGGTGCTGGACGTGGCCCCCACTTCACCATAGTCTTAGTCCGCCACATTGTCCGCTTCCGTGGCCTCCTAACTATGGCGACCCTTCTAAATGACCCCACTGGACAGAGGTGCAGCTCGGGACAGAGGTGCAGCTCCGTACTGGCTGACGACTCTGGCAGATCCTGGCTGACTGGCGGCACTGGCTGCTCCATGCTGACTGGCGGCTCTGGCTGCTCCATGCTGACTGGCGGCTCTGGCTGCTCCATGCTGACTGGCAGCTCTAGCTGCTCCATGCTGACTGGTGGCTCTGGCTGCTCCATGCTGACTGGCGGCTCTGGCTGCTCCATGCTGACTCGCGGCTCTAGCTGCTCCATGCTGACTGGTGGCTCTGGCTGCTCCATGCTGACTGGCGGCTCTGGCTGCTCCATGCTGACTGCCGGCTCTGGCTGCTCCATGCAGACTGGCGGCTCTGGCTGCTCCTTGCAGAATGGCGGCTCTGGCGCTCCATGCAGACTGGCGGCTCTGGCTGCTCCATGCAGACTGGCGGCTCTGGCTGCTCCATGCAGACTGGCGGCTCTGGCTGCTCCATGCAGACTGGCGGCTCTGGCTGCGCCATTCAGACTGGCGGCTCTGGCTGCTCCATGCAGACTGGCGGCTCTGGCTGCTCCATGCAGACGAGCGGCTCTGGCTGCTCCATGCAGACTGGCGGCTCTCCTCCATGCAGACTGGCGGCTCTGGCTGCTCCATTCAGACTGCCGGCTCTGGCTTCTCCATGCAGACTGGCGGCTCTCCTCCATGCAGACTGGCGGCTCTGGCTGCTCCATGCAGACTGGCAGCTCTGGCAGCGCTGGACAGGCGGGAGACTCCGGCAGCACTGGACAGGCGGGAGACTCCGGCAGTGCTGTAGAGGAAGAAGACTCCGGCAGCGCTGAACAGGCGGGAGCACCTGTAGGGATGAGACGGAGAGACAGCCTGGTGCGGGGGGCTGCCACCGGAGGGCTGGTGCTTGGAGGTGGTAGCGAATAGACCGGACCGTGCAGGCGCACTGGAGCTCTTGAGCACCGAGCCTGCCCAACCTTACCTGGTTGAATGCTCCCGGTCGCCCTGCCAGTGCGGCGAGGTGGAATAGCCCGCACTGGCGAACCGGGGACACCATGCGCAAGGCTGGTGCCATGTAAGCCGGCCCAAGGAGACGCACTGAAGACCAGATGCGTAGAGTCGGCTTCATGGCACTTGGCTCGATGCCCACTCTTGCCCGGCCGATACGCGGAGCTGGTATGTACCGCACCGGGCTATGCATCCGGTAAGCACAGGAAGTTGGCTCAGGTCTCCTACCTGGCTTCGCCATACTTCCAGTGTGCCCCCACCCAAGAAATCTTTGGGGCTGCCTCTCGGGCTTCCTTGCCAGCCGTGTTCCCTCATATCGCCGGCTCCTCTCTCCGGCTGCCTCTGCTCTCCTAGCTGCCTCCACCTGTTCCCATGGAAGGTGATCCTTTCCCGCCAGGATCTCCTCCCATGTGTAGCAACCCTTGCCGTCCAATACATCGTCCCATGTCCATTCCTCTTTGCGCCGCTGTTGCTGTTGCCCATTACCACACCGCTTGGTCCTGTTGTGGTGGGTGATTCTGTAAGGGATTTCCTCCTCTTCCTCCGAAGAGGAGAGGCGAAAAGGATCGGAGGGCCAATATGTGGCGTGGTAAGTGTCCATGGTTCTTTTAATAAGAAATAGTACACATTGAACAACTGAATACAAAAACAATAAACGTGGAATGAACGAAACCCAAAACACAGACACGGAAACAATCACCCACAAACCCCAACACCAAACAGGCTACCTAAATATGGTTCCCAATCAGAGACAATGACTAACACCTGCCTCTGATTGAGAACCATATCAGAACCATACACAGAAACAGACAAACTAGACACACAACATAGAATGCACACTCAGATCACACCCTGACCAAACAAAACATAGAAACATACAAAGCAAACTATGGTCAGGGTGTGACAGTGACTACAAAATATCTCAAAAGTTACCTGTAAACTTTGCCAAAACATTTCAAACTACCTTTGTAATACAACTTTATGTATTTTTTTACGGAAATAATCAATAAAATTGAAGACGGGATGATCTGTGTTCAGTACAGGAGGAAAACAAACTTTAGCATGCTTTTTGGTCACGCGCCTCTATCAAACAGTACACTTCAAGTTATCCTCGTTCAAGATGATGGTACTTCTTCATTACACAAAGGAAAAACCTCAACCAATTTCAGAAGACTGTTGACATCCAGTGGAACTGATAGGAACTGCAAGAAGGTCCCTTAGAAATCTGGATTCCCAATGAAAATGCATATTCCCAATGAAAATAGAGTGACTTAAAAAAATATATCTATATGGTTTGTCCTCTGGGTTTCACCTGCTAAATAACTTCTGTTATACTCACAGACATGATTCAAACAGTTTTAGAAACTTCAGTTTTCTTCTATCCAAATCTACTAATAATATGCATATCTTGTCTTCTGGGGATGAGTAGCAGGCAGTTGAATTTGGTCATGCATTTCATCCGGACGTGAAAATACTGCCCCCTGTCACCAAGAAGTTAATACATAAGTCAATAAGGCACATTTCAAGATTCTTCAAGTGCACTCGCAATAACCATGAAACGCTATGATGAAACTGGCTCTTACGAGAACAGCCACAGGAATGGAAGACCCAAAGTTACCTCTGCTGCAGAGGACAAGTTCCTTCAGAGGATATGTTGCACCTCAGATTGCAACCCAAATAAATGCTTCACAGAATTCAGGTAACAGACACATCTCAACATCAACTGTTCAGTATCAGGCCTTTCATGGTCGAATTGATGCAAAGAAACCACTACTAAAGGACACCAATTGGAAGAAGAGACTTGCTTGGGCCAAGAAACACTAGCAATGGACATTAGACTGGTGAAAATCTGTTTGTAAAAACAGCCAGCTCATCTCCTTTCCTAGACCCCAACTTTCATTTTGGTTTACCTATTGCAATAAGGTCACGCCAATCATCATAATTGTATTAGCCAATCAGCAGCCTTTTTCCCCGGGACTTAGTGTAATACCCAACCAGGCAGGGCCTCAGGAAGTCTGTAGGTTCTATTCTGATGACCAACCTGTTTTTCTCTCCTGCTTATTCTACCTCCTTAGAATAAATTGTTTTTCTTTCTGATGTTTATTGTGCGTGCTGCTAAATGTAAGTGCCAAAATCCTGATGTCTTGTTGTTTGGAGCTAAATAGTGTCTTGTAAATATGTACCATTTGTGTTGAACTTACTAGTTAGCTAGCTTGCATACTCCCGAACAGGTCAGGTTTCCCTAGCCGCAGGCAGAACAGTTGAAACTGGAGCAGCAGCACGACCAGAGGGACTGGGGACAGCCAGGAGTCATCAGGCCAGGTAGTCCTGAGGCATGATCCTGGGCTCAGGTCCTCCGGGAGGAGAGGGAGAGAGGGAAAGAGAGAGAGAATTAGAGGGAGCATGCTTAAATTCACACAGGACAACAGATAAGGCAGGAGAATTACACCAGATATAATAGACTGACCATATCCCCCTGGCACATAGACTATTGCAGCTTAGATACGGGAGACTGAGACAGTGGTGGGTCGGGGAACACTGTGGCCCCATCCGACGATGCCCCCGCACATGGCCAACCAGGCAGGATATAACCCCACCCACTTTGCCAAAGCACAGCCCCCACACCACTAGAGGGATATCAACAGACCACCAACTTACTATTGTGAGACAAGGCTGAGTATAGCCCACAAAGATTTCCTCCACCGCACAAGCCTGAGGGGGCACAAAATTGGACAGAAAGATCATGTCTGTGGCTCATAGAAGAGCACTAGTAAGCCAGTGACTCAGCCCTCGTAATAGGATCAGAGGCAGAGAATCCCAGGGGAGCCGGTCAGGCAAAGACAGCAAGGGCAGTTTGTCCCTCCAGTGCCTTGCCGTTCACCTTCGCACTCCTGGACTACACTCAATCATAGGACCTACTGAAGAGATGAGTCTTCAGTAAAGACTTAAAGGTCAAGACCAAGTCTGCGTCTCTCACATGGATAGGCAGATCATTCCATAAAAAATGGAGCTCTATTGGAGAAAGCCCTGCCTCCAGCTGTTTGTTTAGAAATTCTAGGGACAATAAAGAGGCCTGCGTCTTGTGACCATAGCGTACGTGTAGGTATGTACGGCAGGACCAAATTGGAGACATACTGTAGGTAGGAGCAAACCCATGTAATGCTTTGCAGATGTGCAGTAAAATCTTGAAATCAGCCCTAGCCTTAACAGGAAGCCAATGTAGAGAGGCTAGCACTGGAGTAATATGATCAAATGTTTTGATTAATGTCAGGATTCTAGCAGCCATGTTTATCACTAACTGAAGTTTATTTAGTGCTTTATCCGGGTAGCGGGAGAGTAGAGCATTGCAATAGTCTAATCTTGAAGTGACAAAAGCATGGATTAGCTTTTCTGCATAATTTCTGGACAAAACGTTTTAGATTTTTGCAATGTTACGATGAAAAAAAGCTGTCCTTGAAACATTCTTGATACGTTCGTCAAAACAGAGATCAGGGTCCAGAGTAACGCAGAGGTCCTTCACAGTTTTATTTGATGCCTGTACAACCATCAAGATTAATTGTCAGATCCTACAGCAGATCTTATTGTTTCTTGGGACCAAGAAATACCATTTCCATTTTGTCCGAGTTTAAAAGGTATACATGTGCTACTGTTCACTTCCTTATGTCTGAAACACAGGCTTCCAGGGTAGGCAATTTTGGTGCTTCACCATCTTCTTTTTATTTATTTATTTTAATTTTTTACCCCTTTTTCTCCCCAATTGTTTTAGTAGATACTATCTTGTCTCATCGCTACAACTCCTGTACGGGCTCGGGAGAGACGAAGGTTGAAAGTCATGTGTCCTCCGAGACTTGCTTGGGCCACAACCCAACCAAGCCACTGCTTCTTAACACAGCTCGCATCCAACCTGGAAGCCATCCTCACCAATGTGTCGGAGGAAACACCGTGCACCTGGCAACCTTGGTTAGCGCGCACTGCGCCCAACCAGCCACAGGAGTTGCTGGTGCGTGATGAGACAAGGACATCCCTACCGGCCAAGCCCCGCTCTACGGACCTCACGGTCGCGGCCGGTTATGGCAGAGCCTGGGTGTGAACCCAGAGTCTCTGATGGCACAGCTGGCGCTGCAGTACAGCGCCTTTAACCACTGCGCCACCCGGGAGGCCGCTTCACTGGGTTCCATCGAAATGTACAGTTGTGTGTCGTCCGCATAGCAGTGAAAGTTGACATTGTGTTTCAGAATGACATCACCAAGAGTTAGAATATTTAGTGAAAACAATAGTGGTCCTAAAACGGAATCTTGAGGGACCCCCGAAACTTACAATTGATTTGTCAGCGGACAAACCATCCGCAGAGACAAACTGATATCTTTCCAACAGATAAGATCTAAACCAGGCAAGAACTTGTCCGTCTAGACCAAGTAGGGTTTCTCATCTCTCCAAAAGAATGTGATGATCGATGATATCAAAAGCAGCACTATGGTCTAGGAGCACGAGGAAATATGCAGAGCCTTGGTCTGATGCTATTAAAAGGTAATTTACCACCTTCACGAGTGCAGTCTCAGTGCTATGATGGGGTCTAAAACCCGACTGAAGCATGTTGTATAAATTATTTATCTTCAGGAACAGGAACAGATAGGGAGCCATTTATTATGTTCAACATAGGAGTGTCAAGCACAGGAAGTAGCTCTTTCAGTAGTTTAGTTGGAATAGGGTCCAGTATGCAGCTTGATGGTTTAAAGGCCATGAATATGTTCATGAGTGTGTCAGGAGATGCAGGATTTAAAAACTTGAGTGTCTCCATTGATCCTACAGTAGGTCCTGGCAGTTCTATGCAGACTCAGGACAACTGAGCTTTGGAGAAATACGCAGATTCAAAGTGGAGTCCGTAATTCGCTTTCTAAAGATCATGATCTTTTCATCGAAGAAGTTCATTCATGTATCACTGCTGAAGTGAAAGCTATCCTCTCTTGTTGAATGTTGCTTTTTAGTTAGCTTTACGACAGTACCAAAAATAAATGTTGGATTGTTCTTATTCTCTTCAGTTCGGTTTGAAAAATATGATGATCGAGCAGCAGTGAGGGCTCTTCCATATTGAATGGTACTTTCTTTTGAAGTTGGTTGGAAGATTTTCTGGGAGCTTGTTTCAGGGTTCTTGTATTTTCTGTATACCAGGGAGCATATTTCTTGTGACAAATGTTTTTTTGTTTTTAGGGGTGCGACTGCATCTAGGGTATTACGCAAAGTTAAATTGAGATTCTCAGTTAGGTGGTTAACCAATTTGTACTTGTCCTTGCGACGTCCTTGTGTAGGTGGAGGGAGTCTGGAAGGGCATCTGGGAATCTTTGGATTGTCCGGGAATTTAAAGCACAGCTTTTGCTGATCTTTTCTTTGGGACTGAGCAGATAATTTGTTGCAAACGTAATAAAATGGTGGTCCGATAGTCCAGGATTATGAGGAAAAACATTTAGTTTCACAGTATTTATTCCACGGGATAAAACTAGATCCTGGTTATTGTCACGACTTCCACCGAGGGTGGTTCCTCTTCCTGTTCGGGCGGTGCTCGGTGGTCGGCGTTGCCGGCCTACTAACCATCATGATCAATTTTTCTTTTTCCGTTTGTTTTGTCTTTGGTTCATTCACACCTGGTTTTCATTTGCTTTAATTCCTGTGTGTATATTTACCCCTGTTTCCCCGCTTAGGTTTGTGCAGGATTATTTTCATGTTGCTTGTGGAGGCTTTCCTCAGTTTATTCACGTGTGTTTATTATAGTAAGGAGCGTTGTTTTTTTCTCCTTCCGTGTGTAACTGTGAGTTCCCATTGTATTGGGCGTTTTTTGGGTGATTGTACCTGTACCGTTTTTGGACTTGCCTATTAAAAACGCTACATTGACATCTCTGCTCTCCTGCGCTTGACTCCTTACCTACCTTTAGAACGAAATCGCAACAGGTAGGACTGTGGCAATGAGTAGGTCCGGAGATATGTTGGACAAAACTTAGTAGATGATTGTTACGAAAGCCTTTTGGAGTGGGTCTGTGTACTTTTCCATGTGAATATTAAAATCACCAAAAAAGTGAATATTATCTGCCATGACCACAAGGTCCGATAGGAATTCAGGGAACTCAGTGAGGAACGCTGTATATGGCCCAGGAGGCCTGTAAACCTCCACTTCTGCAGGATGCACAGGGTATATGGTCACTAGTGTAACCAGGAGGAGAGGCCTCATTTAAATTTATCATACCAATCACATTTCAGTCAGGGCAATTACATCAAGATTATGATCAGTGAGTAGTTCATTGACTATGACTGCCTTGGAAGTGAGGGATCTAACATTAAGTAACCCTATTGACAGGAATTGAGACACAGACACGATCTCATTGGGGATAGTTGAGCTGACTACACTGACTATGCTAGTGGCAGAATCCACTAAGCTGGCAGGCTGGAATCAGAGAGAGTGGTGTTGTATGTGTGTGTGTGGATCTTCATTAAACTATCCTACCAATCCTCGACTTTGGCGGTGTCACTTACAAAATAGCCTCCGACACTCTACTCAGCAAACTGGACGCAGTCTATCACAGTGCCATCTGTTTTGTCACCAAAGCCCCATATACCACCCACCACTGCGACCTGTATGCTCTCGTCGGCTGGCCCTCGCTTCATATTTCTAGGTAAAGCTCCGCCTTATCCTAGCTCACTGGTCACCACAACAACACCCACAAGGGGCACGCGCTCCAGCAGGTATATCTCATTGGTCTTCCCCAAAGCCAACACCTTCTTTGGCCGCCTTTCCTTCTAGTTCTCTGCTGCCAGTGACTGGAACGAATTGCAAAAATCGCTGAAGTTGGAGACATATCTCCCTCACTAACTTTAAGCATCAGCTATCTGAGCAGCTTACCAATCGCTGCAGCTGTACACAGCCCATCTGTAAATAGTCCATCCAACTTCCTACCTCATCCCCATATTGTTTTTATTTCCTTTTTTGCTCTTTTGCACACCAGTATTTCTACTTTCACATCATTATCTGCACATCTATCACTCCAGTGTTCATTTTCTAAATTGTAATTACTTCGCTACTATGGCCTATTTATTTCCTTACCTCCTTACCCCATTTGCACACACTGTATATAGATTTTTCTAATGTGTTATTGACTGTACTTTTGTATATCCCAGGTGTTACTCTGTGTTGTTGTTTGTGTCGCACTGCTTTGCTTTATCTTGGCCAGGTCGCAGTTGTAAATGAGAACTTGTTCTCAACTGGCCTACCTGGATAAATAAAGGTGAAATAAAAAATAAACTGAAACTACTGCTTCCACATGTTCTGAATGGACACCCTGTGGTGGTTACTACTGGCCTAATATACAGCACCTACATTTTTATCCCTTATTATTGGACCTTCAAATTCATAAACACCTTATATCTACCATAGCTTTGATTGGACAGATCATGTCAACATCATACTTTCAAAATCTTAGCTAGCAAGCTAGACAAGCAGTCATCATCATGACTCAAGTTAAGAATCTACTGGCAAATCCTTTTCAATACTTGTCATTTGAAGAGAAATTATAGATAAAACGTATCTGTTCTCATCGGCCATTGGAGATAAACATTACATAAGAAGTTGGAAATCGCAAATTCAGCAACGAGTGGCTTGGAAGGAGTCCGTGGCTCACTGCAAGCTTTGCAAAGCAATCACTAGCCTGCTATTCAGTGGAGAGGGTGTGTGGTCCAAGTCTTGGTTTAAGGGTCTTAAAAGGATAAGCACCATGGGCCAGAAAAGGTTGAATACATTGTCCATGCTGACAATCCAGCTTGACATCTGCCGCGTTCAAAACAACTGGAAACTCGGAATTGGAAAATCTCAGACTTCAGTGAGTTCAAAACGAGCTCCAACTGGGAAAATACGCTTTGAATGGTCATCCAACTCAGATTTCCAAGTCGGGTACTCGGGCCTATTTCTAGAGCTCCGACCTGAAGATCACGTCATGATTCAACCTTGTTTTTTCTGAGTTCCCAGTTGTCTTGAAAGCACCATAATCTAGAGAATGCCAGACTTTGATGACAAAGTTTGATGACAAAATGTGCCCACAAGAAGGACCGTCGCGCCACCTTCCTCTTCCAGTGAGCACAGCACAACAAGGTGAGTCTTGTATGCTGCTGCATAAATTATGCGATATGCCAGGGAGGAGATATGTATACTGTAGCTGAGAAAGTAATACTAAGTGTATGTTGTGGAGTAAGCTGTTAATAGCTCATGTGCCTCACCCTAATAATTTGGTCCCTTTCCCCCTCATAACTTAGCCTACTGTTCTGACATGTAACCTATAGCCTGTTTTAGAGAACTGTCAGCGCTGAATATTGTAAGAGCTTTTATTGTCTATTTATCTGTTTCCTTTATTTGTTCTACAGTTCTGACTTGGTGTACAGGGAGAATAGTGTAAGAACGGCCCATGTTCTGAATTCTGTCGCTGTACATTTAGGTATATAGACAATGTCCATCTTAGCTCACTCATTAATGTCTTCATTGAAATTACGGATTGCCTCTTATCTGGTCATCGTTCCCTTATGCCATAGTTTGTACATCTGTTGTCAGTAGAAACCAAATTTGTTTACTTCTTGGAACTCTAGGGGCGCAATTTCATTTTTGGATGAAAAACGTTCCCGTTTTAAACAAGATATTTTGTCACAAAAAGATGCTCGACTATGCATATAATTGCTACTGTTCGAAAGAAAACACTCTGACGTGTCCAGAAATACAAAGATCTTCTCTGTGCGTGCCCTTTAACGTGAGCTTCAGGCAAAACCAAGATGAGATGGCATCCAGGAAATGACAAGGATTTTTGAGGCTCTGTTTGTCATGATCTCCTTATATGGCTGTGAACGCAAGAGGAATGAATCAACCCTCTCTGTCGTTTCCCCAAGGTGTCTGCAGCATTGTGACGTATTTGTAGGCAGATCATTGGAAGATTGACCATAAGAGACCACATTTACCACGTGTCCGCCCGGTGTCCTGCGCAGAAATTGGTGCGCAAAAGTCACCTGCCAGTATTTTTCCAAGGAATACAGAGAGGAAAGCAAGCTTCCACGAACTGCATGTCAATGAAGAGATATGTGAAAAAACACCTTGAGGACTGATTCCAAACAACGTTTGCCATGTTTCAGTCGATATTATGTAGTTAATCCGGAAAAAGTTTTACGTTGTAGGTGACTGCATTTTCGGTTCGTTTCAGTAGCCAGGCGCAATGTAGAAAACGGAACGATTTCTCCTACACACAGACGCTTTCAGGAAACACTGCGCATTTGGCATGTGACTGAGAGTCTCCTCATTGAAAACATCAGAAGCTCTTCAAAGGTAAATGATTTTATTTATTTGGTTATCTGGCTTTTGTGAAAATGTTGCGTGCTACATGCTACACAAAATGCTATGCTAGCTTTGCATACTCTTACACAAATTAGTCCATTTCTATGGTTCAAAAGCATATTTTGAAAATCTGAGATGACAGTGTTGTTAAGAAAAGGCTAAGCTTGAGAGCAAAGACATTATTTTAATTTTATTTGCGATTTTCAGAAATCGTTAACGTTGCGTTATGCTAATGAGCCTGAGGCTTTAGTCACGATCCCAGATCCGGGATGGGGAGTTTCAAGAGGTGCAAGTCAGCCATATCAGCTATGTTTTTTAAAAAGCAGTAAAGGAGGCTGAATTAACTTTTTTACTGCCAGACAAGGCTCCGCTGAGAGCCAGGTATAGCAGTGGTAAGGATTCACTCCATGGTGCTGAGAAACAGCTCTGCTGTTGGTACAGCTTTATGGAGGCCCTAACTGTTTGTTGGCACTGTTTGTCACCATTAAAGTGCAATTAATGTGTTGTTTAGTGTTGTTTAGTGGCTTTGCTGCCATGCATCTAATTTTTTTTTTAGTTTGCCCAGCAAGATTTACCTGCTAAAATTGCCACTTTCTGGAACATATCTAAAACTAAAGGCATTGTATTTGGTACAAATCATTCCCTAAATTCTAGACCTGAATCTGGTAATGAAAATGTGGCTTTTGAGTAAGTTGAGAAGACTAAACTTCTTGGTGTCACCTTAGAATTTAAATTGTCATGGTCAAGGCATATTGATTCAATTGATGTAAAAATTGGGAAAGGTCTGTCTGTCATAAAGAGATGCTCAGCATTTTTAACACTACAGTCGACCAAACAAGTCCTGCAGGCTCTAGTTTGATCTAACCCTGACTATTGCCCGGTGATATGGTCAAGTGCTGCAAAGAAGGACCTAGAAAAGCTGCATCTGCGCCAGAAGAGAGCTGCACATCTTGTCCTTCAATGTACTAATGTTAACAGCTTGCATGTCTCTCTCTGCTCAAAGTCGAGGAGAGATTGAGATTGAGATTTATAAGCAACTTATATCTCTGGCAGACTTACTTACCCCACAAGACATGCCACCATGCTTCTCTTTCACAGTCCCCAAATCCAGAACGAATTCAAGGCAACACACAGTATTATATAGAGGCATGGTTACAAGGAACTCTCAAATTACAGCAACATTTGCCTTTAAAAACAAATAAAACAACACCTCACGGCACAACGCCCCTCCCCTATCTGACCCAAGTTCTTATTTAAAATGTGTGTAGTTCAGTCCTTGAGCTGGTCTTGTCGATTGATCACCATTAAATGCCAACAGCATTACCTCCCGAGAGAATATTATTTGGTTAAGGTCACTGTTGTGTACATTCCCCCACAAGCCGATACTGCACTGGTCTCATGGAACTATACTGGACTTTGTTCAAAGTGGAAACCACATATATTGAGGGCGCATTTATTGTAAAGGGAAAGCCAGCCACATCGCAGACACCGACACCTTGCTTCCAGACAAGCTTATACCTTCTTCGCCCGCTTCGAGGAAAACAACATTGCTGCCAACGTGGGCCCCCTGCCGCTCACGAGGATTGTGTGCTCCGATCTCCGTGGCCGTAGTGAATAAGATGTTTAGCGTGTTAATCCTCGCAAGGCTGCCGGCTCAGATGGCATCCCAAGCCATGTATTCAAAGCATGCGCAGATCAACTGGCCGGAGTGTTTACGGACATATTCAATCTCTCACTATACCAGTCTGTTGTCCTTAGTTGCTTGATGATGTCCACCATCTTTCCTGTACCCAAGAAAGTGAAGGTAACTGAACTAAATGACTATCACGCCGTAGGGGCGGCAAGTAGCCTTGCAGGTAGGAGTGTTTGGCCAGTAACCGAAAGGTGCTGGATCAAATCTCTGAGCCGACAATGTAAAAATCTGTCCTTCTGCCCCTGAGCAAGGCAGTTAATCCCCAACAACAACTGTTCCCTGGGTGCCGATGACGTGGATGTCAATAAAGGCAATCCCCTACACCTCTGTGAATCAGAGGGGTTGGGTTAAATGTGGAAAACACATTTCATTTGAATACATTCTGTAATCATGAAGTGCTTTGAGAGGCTAGTTAAGGACCATATCACCTCTATCTTATCTGACACCCTAGACCCACTAAAATTAGCATACAACCCCTATAGATCCATGGACGACACAATCGCCATTGCACTTCATATTGCCATAGCCCAGCTGGACAAGAGGAATACCTATGTAAGAAGATTGTTCATCGACTACAACTCAGCCTTCAACACCATAGTTCCCTCCAAGCTCATGACTAAGCTCAGGGCCATGGGTCTGAACCCCACCCTGTGCAACTGGGTCCTGGACTTCCTGACCGGCCGAGGGTAAGGTAGGCAACAACACCTCTGCCACGCTGATCATTAACACGGGGGGCCCCCTCCTGTACTCCCTGTTCACCCATGACCAATATACCCTCTAAGCTGCGTGAAGTAGCCCCAAGACTGCCGCGCTGCTCCCCCGGAACTGCAGTGCAGAAATATCAGCCCACAGAGAGAAGAACGAGATTGAACCTCACTCAATATTCTAGAGCAGTGGTCACCAACCGGACAATCACCAACCGGATGATCGCGATCGACGTTGTGCATCTGCGTGTGCATGTGAACGTGAGTGTGTATATGCTAGGTGTGTGTGTGCATTCACACATCCATGTGTGTTTGTGTGTGTGTGTGTCAGAGTTTCCTCTTTTGTCAGTCAGCAGAGAGAGTAGTACTGAGGCCCTCCGTGACAGCAGTCTGATGATGTGCTCTATTTAGACCACTATGCCAAGCTGCAGGACAAGACCTAGAGCCCTCTGTGAACACACATTCCTCCCAACACTGTAAACAACAAAAACAATGTCAACAACAACAACACGCAACAGTGTGCAAAACTGCTTAGCACTGTACACCAGCTCAACCCACCCACAACCTCTTTCAGAAAGAGAGAACATCTATACCAAATCTATGGACGGTGGTAATAAGGAGTTGCCAGGTTGGTCGATCAATACCGTTCCAACGATCCAAAGCATGTGAGATAGGAGGATGACCTAGACGGAAGTTGCCAGGTATTCCCTTTGAAAAGTTTATAGGAGCGACTGATTGATTTATGAGATTGGAGGCGACGAGGTCAGGAATCGAGCGATGTGACGTTTGAAAGCAGCAGCGAGCTGCCAGATGTTGCCGAATCCAGCATTCAGCACAGGAACATTAGGAGGGATTATCGTTAAGGAGTCCGGTGACGGAGCTGGCAACCGACAGCGAGAAGAAGACGCGTCATCGAAAGGCACTTATCTGAATTAAGACCTGAGGCAAGCATAAAGAATGTAAAAGCAGACGAAGATGAAATGAGAATGATGAGGACAGATAGAAAAAGAGG
This sequence comes from Oncorhynchus masou masou, assembly GCF_036934945.1. Taxonomy (NCBI): domain Eukaryota; kingdom Metazoa; phylum Chordata; class Actinopteri; order Salmoniformes; family Salmonidae; genus Oncorhynchus; species Oncorhynchus masou. The sequence goes on along the minus strand of NC_088233.1, from coordinate 22,983,937 downwards.
GGGATGAGAAAGAAGATGAGAAATACAGGAGAAGAGTGAGTCCCTGTTTAGCTGTGTGAAGGAAAGCATAAATAATTAGCTGAATATGAGAATGACGAAAGATGAGGACAGATGGAAAAAGAGGGGGATGAGAGAGAAGAGGAGAGGAGAAGAAGAGCGAGTCCCTGTCCAGCTGTATGACAGCAATGTTGGCAGGCCGGGGCTCTGCGATGGCCCAGTAAACGGTGCTGGAATGAAAACCATATCAGATCTTTTACCTCACTTCAACTCTCCTCCTCAACATGGTCACTGCACTCTCTTGGCCTGGGCCTGGCCTGTATCAGTGTTATGTGGTTCTCATTATCCTATTATAGAGCCCTCTGCCCTGATCTAGCAGTCTCTGTTCTCTCTGTCTCTGCCTGTCTCTGTCTCTCTCTCTTTCACAGCCGCGACGCAGCCCACCATGGTTGCCTAGAACCCCATATATGATGACCTTTGGCACTCCGTTACCTGTTTAGCACAGCCTGACAGGCTTGGAATGGTTAGTGTTCTATATAGGGCCTGACGATATGTCCTAACACTCATATTCCGTTTTTTTTAAACGTATGGGCAATTCACATATATATATATATATATCTACATTTTTTTAACGTTTTCTCTAAATCAGCTTTGTTGCACAATTAAAGGTAAAATACACTGCATTTATAACAGTCAGCAATAATCTAATGAATTCAGTGCTAGTGAAATTATACCTCAGCTGAATGTATGCCTTCCACAACCATAAGACCCACTAATAATGGCATTATTTATATTTAAAGTTTAACCAGCTTTGACTGGTTAATCATTTCACAAGCTGTGAATTCAGCTAACAAGGCAAAACAGTTGAATTGTTATGAACACACCATTCTGTCCTTCTCCAACTGTTTGAACAGCATGTTAGCCTGTCCACTTTGTTCAGATGTTGAAATCAAGTAGCCTACCTTATTTATCAGAATGACAACGAGTTGGCAATTCCGTATATAATTGTTGATTGTTTATTGCACATTTATAAAACACAGACTAAACAGCCAGTATAACTATCTTTATTTGACTAAAATGCTGCTAGCGTTATGTGGTAGCATAATGCACGCACGACAAACTGAGCATTATTTTGCCAGAATGAATGTTCATTGGTACATCCATTTTAATAGTGTCTGATCTGCTTGAAATTTGAGGAGTTGAAACATAAACAGGGTATGGTTCGAAAGGTTAACTTCTCCTCTATTACAGTAAAATAATGTCTCCATGTGTTTCGGTGTCCATATGACCGGTTCTGTTGGACCAAACATAAAATGCAAATAGTGAGTTGAAACCGTTTGTCAGAGAGGAAAAAGGGATCTCTCATCTTTGTTGTTGTGAGGGGTAGGGGGAGGGGCTTGTGAGAAAGAGGCGAATCGAGAAGTTTCACTCTCGCCAAAATATGTCCAACGACTCCCATGGTTAAGGCGGCGACATGAGCATCTCGTCATTATATACAGAACTCTGGTGTAAATGGGAAGGTGCACAGCACAGAAGGAGCGAACGAGATGAGGCCAAAAACACAACATGAGAACAAAAGCAGAAATAAATGCTCATAAAAACAATTCTGCGATACAGGCATTTGGATATCGAATTAATTCGATATACTGTATTGCCTGGCCCTAGCTCTATAAGCTCCACATGCCACGTAATAACCTTGAAAAGTACACAGAGTAAGACATACATTACTGTATGTGAACATAAAATCACATATTCTCAGAGATGCAAGAGAAAGACCTGCCCCAGTCTCGCATGTTAGATTATACTGATGGCATTGTATGTGGGTGTGCAATGCACACACACACACACCTAAATGCATACAGTATATTGGTATTTCTATAAACTTGTTATGAACTTGAGTGAAGACCCAAACGCGGTTTTAACAGAAAACAGAGTTCTTTAATAAAAAACAGGAATGGCATAAATCCTCTTCCAACGTAGTCAATGGAACAAAAGAACGTAGTATAATGCAGGTTGCACCTGCCATGCATGCAGACTCCGACAGGACAGGACAAGGTGGAAGCAAACGAGACGACAGCTTGCTTCTGGCATCAAAAAAAACAAACAAGAATCAGACACTGAAAGTAGCAGGAACAGAGAAAGAAATAGAGACCTAATCAGAGGGGGAAGAGAGAACAGGTGGGGAAAGAGAGAATGAGCTAGTTAGGGCAGATGTAGAACAGCTGAGGAATGAGAGACAGAGAAGGTAACCTAAAAAGACCAGCAGAGAGAGAATGAAGAGAAAGGACAGGAACAGACATAACAAGACATGACAGTACCCCCCCCCCCCACTCACCGAGCGCCTCCTGGCGCACTCGAGGAGGAAACCTGGCGGCAACGGAGGAAATCATCGATCAGCGAACGGTCCAGCACGTCCCGAGAGGGAACCCAACTCCTCTCCTCAGGACCGTACCCCTCCCAATCCACTAGGTACTGATGACCACGGCCCCGAGGGCGCATGTCCAAAATCTTACGAACCCTATAGATGGGTGCGCCTCGACAAGGATGGGGGGGGAGGGACGAGCGGGGCGCGAAGAACGGGCTTAACACAGGAGACATGGAAGACCGGGTGAACGCGACGAAGATAGCGCGGGAGAAGAAGTCGCACTGCGACAGGATTAATGACCTGGGAAATACGGAACGGACCAATGAACCGCGGGGCCAACTTGCGAGAAGCTGTCTTAAGGGGAAGGTTCTGAGTGGAGAGCCATACTCTCTGACCGCAACAATATCTAGGACTCTTGGTCCTACGCTTATTAGCGGCCCTCACAGTCTGCGCCCTATTACGGCAAAGTGCCGACCTGACCCCCTTCCAGGTGCGCTCGCAACGCTGGACAAAAGCCTGAGCGGAGGGGACGCAGGACTCGGCGAGCTGAGATGAGAACAGCGGAGGCTGGTACCCGAGGCTACACTGAAAAGGGGATAGACCGGTAGCAGACGAGGGAAGCGAGTTGTGGGCGTACTCTGCCCAGGGGAGCTGTTCTGACCAAGACGCAGGGTTACGAAAAGAAAGACTGCGTAAATGCGACCAACAGTCTGATTGGCCCGTTCGGCTTGACCGTTAGACTGGGGATGAAAGCCGGACGAGAGACTGACGGAAGCCCCAATCAAACGGCAAAACTCCCTCCAAAATTGAGACGTGAACTGCGGGCCTCTGTCGGAAACGACGTCAGACGGAAGGCCATGAATTCGGAAAACATTCTCGATAATGATCTGAGCCGTCTCCTTAGCAGAAGGGAGCTTATCGAGAGGAATGAAATGAGCCGCCTTAGAGAATCTATCGACAACCGTAAGAATAACTGTCTTCCCCGCTGATGAAGGCAGTCCGGTGATAAAATCTAAAGCGATGTGAGACCACGGTCGAGAGGGAATGGGAAGCGGTCTGAGACGGCCGGCAGGAGGAGAGTTCCCAGATTTAGTCTGCGCGCAGACCGAACAAGCGGCGACAAATCGCGCGTCACGTTCCCGAGTGGGCCACCAGAAACGCTGGCGAATGGAAGCGAGCGTACCCGAAGGCCGGGGTGGCCGGCTAACTTGGCAGAGTGGGCCCACTGAAGAACGGCCGGACGAGTAGGAACGGGAACGAACAGAAGGTTCCTAGGACAAGCTCGCGGCGACGGAGTGTGAGCGAGTGCTTGCTTTACCTGCCTCTCAATTCCCCAGACAGTCAACCCGACAACACGCCCCTCAGGGAGAATCCCATCGGGGTCGGTGGAGACCTCAGAAGAACTGAAGAGACGAGATAAAGCATCAGGTTTGGTGTTTTTGAGCCCGGACGATAAGAAATAACAAACTCGAAACGAGCGAAAAACAGAGCCCAACGAGCCTGACGCGCATTAAGTCGTTTGGCTGAACGGATGTACTCAAGGTTCCTATGGTCAGTCCAAACGACAAAAGGAACGGTCGCCCCTCCAACCACTGTCGCCATTCGCCTAGGGCTAAGCGGATGGCGAGCAGTTCGCGATTACCAACATCATAGTTACGTTCTGACGGCGATAAGCGATGAGAGAAAAACGCGCAAGGATGGACCTTGCCGTCAGAGAGAGAGCGCTGAGAAAGAATGGCTCCCACGCCCACCTCTGACGCGTCAACCTCAACAACAAACTGTCTAGAGATGTCAGGTGTAACAAGAATAGGTGCGGATGTAAAACGATTCTTAAGAAGATCAAAAGCTCCCTGGGCGGAAACGGACCACTTAAAGCACGTCTTAACAGAAGTAAGGGCTGTGAGAGGAGCTGCCACCTGACCGAAATTACGGATGAAACGACGGTAGAAATTAGCGAAGCCCAGAAAGCGCTGCAGCTCGACGCGTGACTTAGGAACGGGCCAATCAATGACAGCCTGGACCTTAGCGGGATCCATCTTAATGCCCTCAGCGGAAATAACGGAACCGAGAAAAGGGACAGAGGCGGCATGAAAAGTGCACTTCTCAGCCTTCACATAAAGACAGTTCTCCAAAAGGCGCTGGAGGACGCGTCGCACGTGCTGAACATGAATCGAGAGAGACGGTGAAAAAATCAGGATATCATCCATGTAAACGAAAACAAAAATGTTCAGCATGTCTCTCAGGACGTCGTTAACTAGTGCCTGAAAGACAGCTGGAGCGTTAACGAGGCCGAAAGGAAGAACCCGGTATTCAAAGTGCCCTAACGGAGTGTTAAACGCCGTCTTCCACTCGTCCCCCTCCCTGATGCGCACGAGATGGTAGGCGTTACGAAGGTCCAATTTGGTGAAAAACCTGGCTCCCTGCAGGATCTCGAAGGCTGAAGACATAAGAGGAAGCGGATAACGATTCTTAACTGTTATGTCATTCAGCCCTCGATAATCCACGCATGGGCGCAGGGACCCGTCCTTCTTCTGAACAAAAAGAACCCCGCGCCGGCGGGGGAGGAGGAGGAGACTATGGTACCGGCGTCGAGCGAAACCGACAAATAATCCTCGAGAGCCTTACGTTCGGGAGCCGACAGAGAGTATAATCTACCCCGGGGGGAGTAGTTCCCGGAAGGAGATCAATACTACAGTCATACGACCGGTGTGGAGGGAGAGAAGTGGCCTTGGAACGACTGAACACCGTGCGCAGATCGTGATACTCCTCCGGCACCCCTGTCAAATCGCCAGGCTCCTCCTGTGAAGAAGAGACAGAGGAAACAGGAGGGATAGCAGACATTAAACAGGTTACATGACAAGAAACATTCCAGGATAGGATAGTATTACTAGACCAATTAATAGAAGGGTTATGGCGCACTAGCCAGGGATGACCCAAAACAACAGGTGTAAAAGGTGAACGAAAAATTAAAAAAGAAATGGTTTCGCTATGATTACCAGAGACAGTGAGGGTTAAAGGCAGCGTCTCACGCTGAATCTTGGGGAGAGAACTACCATCTAAAGCGAACAAGGCCCTGGGCTCCCTAACTGTCTGAGAGGAATGTCATGTTCCCGAGCCCAGGTCTCGTCCATAAAACAGCCCTCCGCCCCAGAGTCTATCAAGGCACTGCAGGAAGCAGATGAACCGGGCCAGCGGAGATGGACCGGAAAGGTAGTGCGTGATCCAGAAGGAGAGGCCTGAGTAGTTGCGCTCACCAGTAGCCCTCCTCTTACTGATGAGCTCTGGCCTTTTACTGGACATGAGGTGACAAAATGACCAGCGGAGCCGCAGTAGAGACAGAGGCGATTGGTGATTCTCCGTTCCCTCTCCTTGGCCGAGATGCGAATACCCCCCAGCTGCATAGGCTCAGCATCCGAGCCGGCGGAGGAGGGTGGCAGTGATGCGGCAGGTGGCAGTGATGTGGACAGGGGAGCAACGGAGAACGTGAGCTCCTTTCCACGAGCTCGGCGACGAAGATCAAACCGTCGCTCTATGCGAATAGCGAGAGCTATTAAGGAGTCCAGACTGGAAGGAACCTCCCGGGAGAGGATCTCATCCTTAACCTCGACGTGGAGACCCTCCAGAAAACGAGCGAGCAAAGCCGGCTCGTTCCAGTCACTAGAGGCAGCGAGAGTGCGAAACTCAATAGAATAATCCGTTATGGATCTATTCCCCTGACATAGGGAAGACAGGGCCCTGGAAGCCTCCTCGCCAAAAACAGAACGGTCAAAAACCCGTATCATCTCCTCCTTAAAGTCCTGATACTGGTTAATACACTCAGCCCTCGCCTCCCAGACTGCCGTGCCCCACTCACGCGCCCGTCCGGTAAGGAGAGAAATGACGTAGGCGATGCGGGCTGCGCTCCTGGAGTAAGTGTTGGGCTGGAGAGAGAACACCACATCACACTGAGTGAGGAATGAGCGGCACTCAGTGGGCTCCCCAGAGTAACACGGCGGGTTGTTGATCCTGGGCTCCGGAGACTCGGAAACCCTGGAAGTGGGCGGTGGATCGAGGTGGAGTTGGTGAACCCGTCTTGTGAGGTCGGAGACTTGGACGGCCAGGGTCTCAACGGCATGTTGAGCAGCAGACAATTCCTCCTCGTGTCTGCCTAGCATCGCTCCCTGGATCTCGACGGCGGAGTGAAAAGGGTCCGGAGCCGCTGGGTCCATTCGTGGTCTGATTCTTCTGTTATGAACTTGAGTGAAGACCCAAACGCGGTTTTAACAGAAAACAGAGTTCTTTAATAAAAAACAGGAATGGCATAAATCCTCTTCCAACGTAGTCAATGGAACAAAAGAACGTAGTATAATGCAGGTTGCACCTGCCATGCATGCAGACTCCGACAGGACAGGACAAGGTGGAAGCAAACGAGACGACAGCTTGCTTCTGGCATCAAAAAACACAAACAAGAATCAGACACTGAAAGTAGCAGGAACAGAGAAAGAAATAGAGACCTAATCAGAGGGGGAAGAGAGAACAGGTGGGGAAAGAGAGAATGAGCTAGTTAGGGCAGATGTAGAACAGCTGAGGAATGAGAGACAGAGAAGGTAACCTAAAAAGACCAGCAGAGAGAGAATGAAGAGAAAGGACAGGAACAGACATAACAAGACATGACAAAACTAGGGTACCCTTGAGGATTTCCTACACTGGACAACTTGCTAATAATCTGCCAAACAAATAAATGTCATTGCATAAAGATAAAAGGTTAGCTATATTTAATTAATTCATGAGTTGATTTAAACCTATGTTTAACCCTTTATCATGGTTGGCGTCTTGATGTATTCATCCAAAATCATGTGACAATAAACATTGCTATTCTGTGCTTGTATTTATGGCAGTGTAAGTTGTCGTTATATCATATATTATGCATGTGGTCTCAACGAGCTTTTCCATTGCGATGTCGCCGAAGACCCATCTTCTTGCCCCGGCCCGCTAGCTTTCTAAACGCCGTGTCTCCCACTCGCCTAGCATAGTACTGACTACTGAACGGCTCCCTGACTCACCTATTGCTGTTCTTTGGGCGTCACAGCTGATGCCCCCTGGATGATGCCCCCACCTGTGATTGCTTTATGCCTCTCTCTAATGTCATTATGCCTCTCTCTGATGTCAATATGTCTTGTCTACTGCTGTCTCGGCTAGTCCTTAATGTTTTTATTCATTGTAGAGCCCTCAGTCCCGCTCACCTTGCCTTAGATAGCTCTTTTGTCCCACTCCCCACACATGCAGAGACCGCACCTGGCTTAACTGGTCCCACCAGAGATGAAACCTCTCTCATCTTCACTCTCTCAACGCCTAGGTTTACCTCCACTGCACTCACATCCTACCATACCCTTGTCTGTATATTATGCCCTGAATCTATTCTGCCATGCCCTGTGCTCTGTTCCAAACGCACTAGACGACCAGTTCTTATAGCCTTTAGCCGTACCCTTATCCTACTCCTCCTCTATTCCTCTGGTGATGTGGAGGTTAATCCAGGCCTTGCAAACGCCAGTACCACACCTATTCCCCAGGCGCTATCATTTGTTGACCTCTGTAACCATAAAAGCCTTTGTTTCATACATGTTAACATCAGAAGCATCCTCCCTAAGTTTGTTTTATTCACTGCTTTAGCACACTCCGCCAACCCTGATGTCCTAGCCGTTTCTGAATCCTGGCTTAGAAAGGCCACCAAACATTCTGACATTTCCATCCCCAACTACAACATTTTCTGCCAAGATAGAACTGCCAAAGGGGGCAGGGTCGCAATCTACTGCAGAGATAGTCTGCAGAGTTCTGTCATGCTGTCTAGGTCTCTGCCCAAACAGTTTGAGCTTCTACTTCTAAAAATCCACCATTCCAGAAATAAGTCTCTCACTGTTGCCGCTTGCTAAAGACACCCTCAGCCCCCAGTTGTGCCCTGGACTCCATATGCGACTTGATTGCCCCCCATTTATCTTCAGAGTTCATACTGTTAGGTGACCTAAACTGGGATATGCTTAACACCCCGGCCGTCCTACAATCTAAGGTAGATGCCACCAATCTCACTCAAATTATCAAGGAACCTACCATGTACAACCCTAAATCCGTAAACACTGGCACCCTCATAGATCCTGACCAACCTGCCCTCTAAATACACCTCTGCTGTCTTCAACCAAGATCTCAGCGATCACTGCCTCATTGCCTGTGTCCGTAATGGGTCAGAGGTCAAATGACCACCCGTGAGTAGAGGAGCCTGGTTATTCTTTAAAAGTGATTTCCTCACCATCTCAAATAAGCATGCCCCATTCAAAAAATGTAGAACTAAGAACAGATATAGCCCTTGGTTCAATCCAGCACAAAAACATCCTGTGGCATACTGCATTAGCATCAAATAGCCCCCGCGATATGCAACTTTTCAGGGAAGTTAGGGACCAATACACACAGGCAGTTAGGAAAGTAAAGGCTAGCTTTTTCAAACATAAATTTGCACAAATTCCAAAAAGTTTTGGGACACTGCAAAGTCCATGGAGAATAAGAGCACCTCCTCCCAGCTGCCCACTGCAGTGAGGCTAGGAAACACTGTCACCACCAATAAATCTGCGATAATTGAGAATTTCGAAAGCATTTTTCTACGGCTGGCCATGCTTTCCACCTGGATCCCCTACCCCAGCCAACAGCTCTGGCCCAAGCCCCCCCCCAGCTTCTCCTTCACCCAAATCCAGATAGCTGATGTTCAGAAAGAGCTGCAAAATCTGGACCCCTACAAATTGTTAAACCGCTCTTTCGTATCATCTGAGATCCCCAAAGATTGGAAAGCTGCGGCGGTCATCCTCCTCTTTAAAGGGGGAGACACTCTAGACCCAAACTGTTATAGACTTACAGTGTATATCCATCCTGCCCTGCCTTCCTAAAGTCTTTGAAAGCCAAGTTTCCAAACAGATCACCGACCATGTCGAATCCCACCGTACCTTCTCCGCTATGCAATCTGGTTTCCGAGCTGGTCATGTGTGCACCTCAGCCACGCTCAAGGTCGTAAATTATATCTTCCGATATCTTACTTCTCAGATAGAGTTTGTCCAGACCTCTGGCAGTCTCTATGGGGGTGCCGCATTGTTCAATTCTCGGGCTGACTCTTTTCTTTGTATATATCAATGATGTTGCTCTTGCTGCTGGTGATTCCCTGATCCAACTCTACGCAGACAACACCATTCTGTATACTTCTGGCTCTTCTTTGGACACTGTGTTAACAAACCTCCAGACAATGCAACACTCCTTCCATGGCCTCCAACTGCTCTTAAATGCTAGTAAAACTAAATGCATGCTTTTCAACCGATCGCTGCCTGCACCCGACTAGCATCACTACTCTGGACGGTTCTGACTTAGAATATGTATACAACTACAAATACCTAGGTGTCTGGTTAGACTGTAAACTCTCCTTCCAGGCTCACATTAAGAATCTCCAATTCAAAATTAAATCTAGAATTGGCTTCCTATTTCGCAACAAAGCCTCCTTCACTCATGCTGCTAAACATACCCTCGTAAAACTGACTATCCTACTGATTCTAGACTTTGGCAATATCATTTACAAAATAGCCTCCAACACTCTACTCAGCAAATTAGCAAATTAGATCATCAAATTAGTCTTTGCTAGGTAAAGCCACACTTTATCTCAGCTCACTGGTCACCATAGCAGCACCAACGCAGTAGCACGCGTTCCAGCAGGTATATTTCACTGGTCATCCCCAGAGCCAAGTCCTCTTTGGCCGCCTTTCCTTCCAGTTCTCTACTGCCAATGACTGGAATGAATTGAAAAAATCACTGAAGCTGGAGACTTGTCTCCTTCACTAACTTTAAGCATCAGTTGTCAGAGCAGCTTACCGATCACTGCACCTGTACACAGCCCATCTGTCAATAGCCCACCCAACTACCTCATCCCCATATTGTTATTTATTTTTGCTCTTTTGCAGTATCTCTACTTGCACATCATCATCTGCACATCTATCCCTCCATTGTTAATGCTAAATTGTAATTATTTCTCCAAAATAGCCTGTCTATTGCCTTACCTCCCTAATTTTACTACATTTGCACACACTGTATATAGCTTTTTCTATTGTGTTATTGACTGTACGTTTGTTTATCCCATGTGCAACTCTGTGTTGTTGTTTTTGCCGCAATGCTTTGCTTTATCTTGGCCAGGTCGCAGTTGTAAATGAGAACTTGTTCTCAACTAGCCTACCTGGTTAAATAAAGGTGAAATAAAATACATTAAATGAAAAAATGCTTAGATAAATGCTTCACAGAGTTCAAGTAACAGACATCTCAACTCTTCAGCGGAGACTGCGTGAATCAGTCCTTCATGGTCCAATTGCTGCAAAGAAACCACTACTAAATAACAGCAACAATAAGAAGAGACTTGCTTGGTCCAGGAAACACGAACAATGATCATTAGGCAGTTGGATATCTGTCCTTTGTGTGATGAGTCCAAATTGAAGATTTTTGGTTCCAACCGCCGTGTGGAGAGTAGGTGAACAGATGATCTCTGCATGATGTGCAATGGTATACAATGGTATGCATCTGTGAGTGTTTTACGATTGTGTTGTATATAATTAGTTGACGTCCCATGGTGACAGGTTTGATTGGTAGACTTCATTTGTATGTATGCATTTGTATTTGTATGTATGCTTGTGTCTGCGTGTGTGTGTGTGTGTGTGTGAGTGAGTGAGTGTGTGTGTGCGTGTGTTGGTGCTCATCCATGCATTCGGTATGTGTGTGTGTGCATATCGTGGTGTGTGTCTGTGTACTTGTGTGTGTGTGTGTGTGTGTGTGTGTGTGTGTGTGTGTGTGTGTGTGTGTGTGTGTGTGTGTGTGTGTGTGTGTGTGTGTGTGTGTGTGTGAGCATACCGTAGTGTGTGTGCCTGCATACCATGGAAATCTGTCCTTTGGTGTGATGAGTCCAAATTTAAGATTTTTGGTTCCAGCCGCCGTGTCTTTGTGAGATGGAGAGTAGGTAAACGGATGATATCTACATGTGTTTTTGATTTATTTAGAATTCAAGGCACACTTACACACACATTCTGCAGTCGATGACTGTGGGTATGAGGGTGTGAATGATGTGCAATGGTATAGAAAGGTATGCATCTGTGAGTGTTTTACTGTTGTGTTGAATATAATTAGTTGGCGTCCCATGGTGACAGGTTTGATTGGCAGACTTCATTTGTATGTATGCTTGTGTCTCCGTGTGTGTGTGTGAGTGTGTGAGTGAGTGTGTGTGTGTGCGTGTTGGTGCTCACCCATGCATTCCGTATGTGTATGTATTTGTGTGCATACTGTGTTTGTGTGCATAATGTGTGTATGTGTGCACTTGTGTGTGTTTGTGAGTGCGCATGCGTGTGTTTGTGCACATCCATGCATTCCGTATGTGTGTGTGTGTGCATACTGCATCTGTGTGTGCGTGTATACCATGGTGTGTGTCTGTGTGCATACTGTGTGTGTGTAACGGATGTGAAACGGCTAGTTTAGGTATCTGTGGTGCGCGCTAAATAGCGTTCCAATCGGTGACGTCACTTGCTCTGAGACCTTGAAGTAGTAGTTCCCCTTGCTCTACAAGGACCGCGGCTTTTGTGGAGCGATGGGTAACGATGCTTCATGGGTGACTGTTGTTGATGTGTGCAGTGGGTCCCTGGTTCGCGCCCGGGTAAGGGAGAGGGGACAGTTTAAGGTTATACTGTTACATTGATGCTGTTGACCCGGATCACTGGTTGCTGCAGAAAAGGAGGAGGCCAAAAGGGGGGTGAGTGTAACGGATGTGAAATAGCTAGCTTAGTTAGCTATTAGTGTGTGTGTGTGTGCCTGCATACCATGGAAATCTGTCCTTTGGTGTGATGAGTCCAAATTTAAGATTTTTGGTTCCAACCGCCGTGTCTTTGTGAGACGGAGAGTAGGTGAATGGATGATATCTACATGTGTGGTTCCCACCGTGAAGCATTGAGGAGGAGGTGTGATGGTGTGGGGGTGCTTTGCTGGTTACACTGTTGTTGATTTATTTAGAATTCAAGGAACACTTAACCAGCACAGCTACCACAGCATTCTGCAGCAATATGCCATCCCATCTGGTTTGCTCTTTGTGGGGCTATCATTTGTTTTTCAACAGGACAATGACCCAACACACCTCCAGGCTGTGTAAGGGCTATTTGACCAAGAAGGAGAGTGATGGAATGCTGCATCTGATGACCTGGCCTCCACAATCACCTGACCTCAACCCAATTGAGATGGTATGGGATGAGTTGGACAGCAGAGAAAAGGAAAACCAGCCAACAAGTGCTCAGCATATGTGGGAACTTCAAGACTGTTGGAAAAGCATTCCAGGTGAAGCTGATTGAGAGAATGCCAAGAGTGTGCAAAGCCGTCATCAAGGCAAAGGGTGGCTACTTTGAAGAATCTTAAATCTAAAAATAAATAAATATTTGTTTAACACTTTTTTGGTTACTTCATGATTTCATATGTGTTATTTCATAGTTCTACAATGTAGAAAATAGTAAAAATAAAGGTAACCCTTGAATGAGTAGGTGTGTCCAAACTTTCGACTGGTACCGTAAATAGGTGCTCTTCGTCGCATTGGAAGACCTCCCTCATCTTTATGGTTGAGTCTGTGTTTGAAATTCATTGCTCGACTGAGGGACCTTACAGATAATTATATGTGTGGGGTACAGAGATGAGGTAGTCCATGTTAAACACTATTATTGCACACAGAGTGAGTCCATGTAACTTATTATGTGACTTGTTAAGCAAAATTGTACTCCTTTGTGAACTTATTTAAGTTTACCATAACAAAGGGGTTGAATACTTATTGACTCAAGACATTTCAGCTTTAAATGTTTTCTTCTTTTTTTTTTATCTTCTTCTAAAAACATGATTCCACTTTGACATTATGGGGTATTGTGTGTAGGCCAGTGACTGTAACACAACAGAATGTGGAAGACGTAAAGGGGTGTGAATACTTTCTGAAGGCAATGTATAAATTAGAATTGACACCTTGGGCACACATTGAAACACACCCATGCACATAGCACACACCCATGAACATGCATACACACAAACATACACACATTCTCACATTTGTTAGGATATATTGACAAGGACACAGTAAGGACTAGGTGGATTATAATTAATGGAACCATTGATACATTTTTCATTATGGCCAATCAAGTCTGACATTTTAAAGTGGAAATTACAAACTTTAAAAGCCTTTTTAAACCTTGAATAAACTACAAGTTTGCATTTCCAAATTTAGATCCTACATATGTAAGGGTTCATCAAACACCTGACATCTGTCCCAAGGTCCGTGTTTAGAATTCTTTAATGTTGTTGGTATGGTAATGTCGGTTGGTATGGTAATGTTCGTTGGTATAGTAATGTCGGTTGGTATGGTAATGTTCGTTGATATGGTAATGTTCGTTGATATGGTAATGTCGGTTGATATGGTAATGTCCGTTGGTATGGTGATGTCGGTTGATATGGTAATGTTCGTCGGTATGGTAATGTCGGTTGATATGGTAATGTCCGTTGGTATGGTAATGCTCGTTGATATGGTAATGTCCGTTGGTATGGTAATGCTCGTTGATATGGTAATGTCCGTCGGTATGGTAATGTTCGTTGATATGAAAAATGTCCGTTGGTATGGTAATGTTAGTTGATATGGTAATGTCGGTTGATATTGTAATGTCCGTTGGTATGGTGATGTCGGTTGATATGGTAATGTTCGTTGGTATGGTAATGTCGGTTGATATGGTAATGTCCGTTGGTATGGTAATGCTCGTTGATATGGTAATGTCCGTTGGTATGGTAATGTTCGTTGATATGGTAATGCCCGTTGGTATGGTAATGTTGGTTGATATGGTAATGTCGGTTGATATGGTAATGTTTGTTGGTATGGTAATGTCGGTTGATATGGTAATGTCCGTTGGTATGGTAATGTCGGTTGGTACGGTAATGTTCGTTGATATGGTAATGTCCGTCGGTATGGTAATGTTCGTTGATAGGGTAATGTCGGTTGGTATGGTAATGTTCGTTGATATGGTAATGTCCGTTGGTATGGTAATGTTCGTTGATATGGTAATGTCCGTTGGTATGGTAATGTTAGTTGATATGGTAATGTCGGTTGGTATGGTAATGTTCGTTGATATGGTAATGTCCGTTAGTATGGTAATGTCCGTTGATATGGTAATGTCCGTTGGTATGGTAATATTCTTTGGTATGGTAATGTCCGTTGGTATGGTAATGTTCGTTGGTATGGTAATGTCCGTTGGTATGGTAATGTCCATTGGTATGGTAATGTCCGTTGGTATGGTAATGTTCGTTGATATGGTAATGTTCGTTGATATGGTAATGTCCGTTGGTTTGGTAATGTCCGTTGTTATGGTAATGTCTGTTGATATGGTAATGTTCGTTGATATGGTAATGTTCGTTGATATGGTAATGTCCGTTGGTATGGTAATGTTCGTTGATATGGTAATGTCCGTTGGTATGGTAATGTCTGTTGGTATGGTAATGTTAGTTGATATGGTAATGTTCGTTGGTATGGTAATGTCCGTTGGTATGGTAATGTTCGTTGGTATGGTAATGTTCGTTGGTATGGTAATGTTCGTTGATATGGTAATGTTCGTTGGTATGGTAATGTTCGTTGGTATGGTCATGTTTGTTGATATGGTAATGTCCGTTGGTATGGTAATGTCCATTGGTATGGTGATGTCGGTTGATATGGTAATGTTCGTTGGTATGGTAATGTCGGTTGATATGGTAATGTCCGTTGGTATGGTAATGCTCGTTGATATGGTAATGTCCGTTGGTATGGTAATGTTCGTTGATATGGTAATGCCCGTTGGTATGGTAATGTTGGTTGATATGGTAATGTCGGTTGATATGGTCATGTTTGTTGGTATGGTAATGTCGGGTTGATATGGTAATGTCCGTTGGTATTGTAATGTCGGTTGGTACGGTAATGTTCGTTGATATGGTAATGTCTGTCGGTATGGTAATGTTCGTTGATATGGTAATGTCCGTCGGTATGGTAATGTTCGTTGATATGGTAATGTTCGTTGATATGGTAATGTCCGTTGGTATGGTAATGTTAGTTGATATGGTAATGTCGGTTGATATGGTAATGTCCGTTGGTATGGTGATGTCGGTTGATATGGTAATGTTCGTTGGTATGGTAATGTCGGTTGATATGGTAATGTCCGTTGGTATGGTAATGCTCGTTGATATGGTAATGTCCGTTGGTATGGTAATGTTCGTTGATATGGTAATGCCCGTTGGTATGGTAATGTTGGTTGATATGGTAATGTCGGTTGATATGGTAATGTTTGTTGGTATGGTAATGTCGGTTGATATGGTAATGTCCGTTGGTATGGTAATGTCGGTTGGTACGGTAATGTTCGTTGATATGGTAATGTCCGTCGGTATGGTAATGTTCGTTGATAGGGTAATGTCGGTTGGTATGGTAATGTTCGTTGATATGGTAATGTCCGTTGGTATGGTAATGCTCGTTGATATGGTAATGTCCGTTGGTATGGTAATGTTAGTTGATATGGTAATGTCGGTTGGTATGGTAATGTTCGTTGATATGGTAATGTCCGTTAGTATGGTAATGTCCGTTGATATGGTAATGTTCGTTGGTATGGTAATGTCCGTTGGTATGGTAATGTCCATTGGTATGGTAATGTCCGTTGGTATGGTAATGTTCGTTGATATGGTAATGTTCGTTGATATGGTAATGTCCGTTGGTTTGGTAATGTTCGTTGTTATGGTAATGTCTGTTGATATGGTAATGTTCGTTGATATGGTAATGTTCGTTGATATGGTAATGTCCGTTGGTATGGTAATGTTCGTTGATATGGTAATGTCCGTTGGTATGGTAATGTCTGTTGGTATGGTAATGTTTGTTGATATGGTAATGTTCGTTGGTATGGTAATGTCCGTTGGTATGGTAATGTTCGTTGGTATGGTAATGTTCGTTGGTATGGTAATGTTCGTTGATATGGTAATGTTCGTTGGTATGGTAATGTTCGTTGGTATGGTCATGTTTGTTGATATGGTAATGTCCGTTGGTATGGAATTGTCATGTTTTTCCATGTTTCGAACGCTGTTTAATTCTTTTGTTTGTTTCTGTTTCTGTTCCTTCATTATATATCTGGTTCCTGATCTTTCTGTCGATGGATTTAACGGACTAACACGGAGAGACTTGTCAGACTATTCCACTGAAGATTAATTCAGTGGGAAAAAACGGTGCTCATTATCAGTTTGTCTAGCTACGTCTGTGTATGTGTGTGTGTGTGTGGAGAGCCCATATGTGTGCAAGTAAATAATCGTGGACAGACTTATCTTTTTGTTCCACATGGGTGCGTGCATGCAGGTCCGTGCAGTCCGTTCGCAGTGGGAGAAGTTTCCTAGTGTGAAGACATCTTAACATCTTATCCAAAAACGTGACCCCTGACCTTAGCCAAGCCCTTTCCCCAGAGCCTGAGGTGAGAGGAATGAGCGGTGTGTGGGTGTAGGGGGGGTGTGTGGGTGTAAGGGGGTGTAGGGGTGTGTGTGTGGGGGGGGGGCTGGTGATGAGTGCTCAGTCTTTTAGCTGCTTTTGAGACGGCACACATGACTTTGCGAACCAGCAGCAGAATTCTTTGCCCGGACCAGCGGCCACCCACCTCCTATATCAATTGTATGTTTATTATGACAGTTGTTAAAATATACAAGCCCCCCACCGGGCACTCTGTGGAACAGGGGGAGAAAGTTTGGGAGAGAATGGAGGGGGAAGACAATATAGCAAGTGCTAACACTCTGGTTCTTCAGGCCAGGCTCCAGAATGCATTGTCCACTTCACGTGATATAGACGCCAACCCACTGAGATCACACGGCCTCGCTGCAGGGAGGGCTAGGCACTGGACCAGAGTCAGCCCAGACCTGTCACACCCAGCTTTTACTGCTTACCAAGCACAGATACTGAGAGAGGAGGGAACTCTCACCCCGTTAGCCTGCCTGCTCATCTTACTGTTCTTGCTAAGCACAAAAAGTGAAAAAGAAAGAGAGAGAGAGAGAGAGAAAGAGTGAGAGAGAACATAAAGGAGAGTGTTAAATAGGCTCATTATCAGAGATAGGCCTTATGTAAACACAGTAAAACAATACTTGTTGCTACATCTGGAGCACTCAAGCCATTCCTTGGCTTACCCTGACTAAGTATGCTCACAGCCCTGGGGTGGTGGACCTAAGCGTAGAAAAACAACAGTCTCCCTCTCTCTCTTTGTGTGTGTGTGTCTCTGTGCTCTGTAGACTTAGCACTAAGGGGAGCAGATCCGATATGTTTGGTAAAAGTGTCTGCGCTCGTGTGGATGTGTGTGTGTGTCCTACCCAGCCAGATGAGCACAACAATAGATCCCTAAGGTGACTCCTGGTGGCAAGGTGCCCACTGTGTCAGACAACCACATGGACACATTCCCAGACTGAGAGGTGGATTAACACCGGAACATCTGCATCTGCGGGCAATGGCTTTGTCTGTATTTGTGTGTGTGTGAAAGTGTAGATGATGTCTTTCTGTCTGCACACGACTGCAGTCGATGACTGTGGGTATGAGGGTGTGAATGATGTGCAAAAGGTATACAATGGTTTTACGGTTGTGTTTTATATAATTAGTTGGCGTCCTATGGTGACAGGTTTGATTGGCAGACTTCATTTGTATGTATGCTTGTGCCTGAGTGTGCGTGTGTGCGTGTGTGCGTGTGTGCGTGTGTGTGTGTGTGTGTGTGTGTGTGTGTGTGTGTGCATACTGTGTCTGTGTGAGTATATACAGTGTTTGTGTGCATATTGTGTCTATGTGTGTGTGTGAGTGCGCATGCGTGTGTTTGTGTACATCCATGCACTCCGTATGTGTGTGTGCATACTGCATCTGTGTGTGCGTGCATGTGTGGTGTGTGTCTGTGTGCATACAGTGTGTGTGTGTGTATGTGTGAGTGAGTGTGGGCCTGCATACCGTGGTATGTCTCTGGGTGAATACAGTGTGTGTGTGTGTGTGTGTGTGTGTGTGTGTGTGTGTGTGTGTGTGTGTGTGTGTGTGTGTGTGTGTGTGTGTGTGTGTGTGTGTGTGTGTGTGTGTGTGTGTGTGCCTGCATACCTTGGTGTGTGTCTGGGTGCATACTGCATGTGTGAGTGTGTGCCTGCATACCGTTGTGTGTGTGTGTGTGAGTCCCTGCATACCGTGGTGTGTGTCTGGGTGCGTACTGCATGTGTGAGTGTGTGCCTGCCTCCCGTGGTGTGTATGTGTGAGTGAGTGTGTGCCTGCATACCGTGGTGTATGTCTGGGTGTGTACTGCATCTGTGAGTGTGTGCCTGCATCCTGTGGTGTGTGTCTGGGTGCATACTGCATGTGTGATAGCGGCCCTTCAGAACATAGATCTGGTCTCACAGCGTGTCTGATGTGAAGGGAGAGGCCCTAAATCAGAATCAGCAGACGGTGTACAGTATTGGGTGTTCACATCTTTGCCACACTCCGAGGAAAGAGAGAGCACAGATAAGAGAGCAGCCGAGAAGAGAGAGTTTTGCTGCTCTCTATGTGTCAGAGCTTTGTCGCAATTTGTCTGATTAAGCGCATGTCAAACACAATCAGTGTCAGTGGTGGGGACTGGATAGGCTAGCTAAGGGGTAGGCTATAGAGGCATGCTAAGCTATACTGAACAAGTGTTGGTCCCATGTTTCATGAGCTGAAATTAAATGAAAAATCCCATACATATGCACCCCTGCCCAGTCATGTAAAATCCATAGATTAGGGCCTATTTTATTTATTTCAATTGACTGATTTCCTTATATTTACTGTAACTCAGTAAAATCTTTGAAATTGTTGCATGTTGCGTTTATATATTTTTTCAGTATATTGTAGGGAAAGCAGGTGGGAATTAAATATAGGGACTGAGAAAGTGTGGACATGTGAATATGATACAAGTGTGTCTTTGGAGACTCTGAAGGATGTTGAGTGTAATAGGTTGGACCGATTCTGGGTACACAGTGAGTTTGTGTGCATGTGCATATCCATGTGTGTCTGTGTGTGTGTGTTGTTGATAAGGGTACTGGACAAGGAAGAAAGAAAGGGCCACATTGAGAGTGTTGAGTGTGGAGGGTAAATGGGTCATTTGGATGGTGTTGAGCTGAGTGGTTGGTGTGGTCGGGTGTGGTGAGGGTGAGACCAGTGATGAGTACTAAATGAGGGATAGCCAGTGTCTGGGACTGTTGATACCAGTAGGACTGAAATGTGTTGTTCTTGGTAGTAGATTTAGAGAGGGATGAAGGCTTGGAAGAATGAAGCGAGAGAAGGAGGGGATGGAGGGGTTGCAGAATCAGCACTGATATGCAGAGAAGCAGAGAGAGGAGAGGAGAGAGTAGCATGATGCCCCCATCTGTTAGCCACATGCTACACCCCACAGCAGTCACATAAATCACAGTGGCGCTCAGCAATGCAAGGCCACATTCTGCCTGGCTGAACGCACAGGCAGCTAGCCCACTGACTGGATGTACGGTTCTATATTTATTTTCTTAGTCAACCTTGTGTTCTATTTCTTTGTTTTCTTGAACGTAGCCCTGTCTTTCATTCTTATTCATTGATTTCACATGTGTTAGTTACTCACCTTGTCTCATCAGCTCCTTATTTAGTTCAGTTCATTCAGTTTGTGCCTTTGTGAGGTATTGTTCGTTTTGACTCTACTAAGCCTTTTCCTAGCTCGTTTGTGAGAACCAGTTATAGCCTTCAGTCCTAGTTTTGATTTACCTGCCTGTTTGCCTACCTGTGTATGACCATTGCCTGCCTGTGACCACAATTCCTGCCTTCTGTGAAGGTGTAATAAAACACTTGTGAATCTACACCTTTTTCTGTTCACTACACTAGCACTGACTAGTTACCTCCTCGGCAGAAATGTACACCTCATCCCTGTGTTGTTGCCCAGTGCTTATTGATATGAGATGCTGTAATGAGTAGTTAGTTACCTTGTCCATTGCATGTGACTGTGTAGTAGCTCATCGGTTTACAGTTTTATTCATTGTTGCACGTTTAGTCACAATATTGTTTTGAACATTTGTTTTCTACTCAATGTATTGTCAATTTGTGTTGATGAAGATTTAATGAAAAGTGCATTACAGTGGCTTGGGAATACAATAATATTTCTGAAGGAGCCAGTGATACATTTAAAAAATGTTAGCTAGCTAAGCTTGAGGGGAGGCCACTGTATTTTAGCTAGATAACATTAGCATTGCTACCTATTATTGACAAACTTTGCTAGTTAATGAAAACATGCCATCTGTGTAATGTAAATTTGATAATATTTGAGTGATGGTCACGTCATGCGAATGTGCAACCTATGAATAGGCCTATGGGTGTTGCCATGGGGATTCCTGGAGCTATGAGGCCACTCCTATGGGCTGGAGGTCAGGAGCCAGATGAGCAGCTTATGACCTTTGACCCCCAGGGTTCAACAATCAAAGACGCCCCCCATATAAATTCAACCTAAAGATGTATCCATATTATTTTGATGCTGGTTGAGATTCAAGGCACTTGTGTAACTAGCTAGCTAGCGCCCATATCCCGGTTAGGAGTTTGATGAGGTTACTAAATCTCTGCTACTGGGTTTTAAAATATTTTTACATTTGGAGTTATAAGTTGTATTCCAATGAAATGCAATGGCTTGTTCTCTGACACATGTTAAATGTTTGTGTTGAGTATTAATTTGAAACAGCATTGTGTTTCTTTAACCTTTAATACTTAAATAGCAATTCTAAAAGCCCTATCCCAATCATGTGCAGAAATATTGGATATGAAAGAAATGTGGTGGTAGGAAATCTTCTTTCCCATCCTGTTGAGATGCGGAGGAGCCACATGCTTTGGGGCTTTCGCTCTGATTTCATGGAACTTTAGATCGATTGAAAACATTTTGGTGGAGAAATTATATAATCACATGGTGACCAAAGATGAGTCACCACTAATTTCATGTTCTCCTTAAAACTCTGACATCCAATTGGTGTTGGTGTTCCGGACAAGAGCTGTGGGTGAGCCGAGCACAGCCAATAGGAGAGCCTGACTGTGACATCACAGTATTGCAATTTGGTTGACGGATAACGATGAATGTTCCAGAACAAACAGAAGAACCAGAGAGACGATGGATATATTGAATGTGGCAAGCAGAAAACCCCTGTTTTATTATTAATATATCAGAAACTACTGTGTGTGTGTGTGTGTGTGTGTGTGTGTGTGTGTGTGTGTGTGTGTGTGTGTGTGTGTGTGTGTGTGTGTGTGTGTGTGTGTGTGTGTGTGTGTGTGTGTGTGTGTGTGTGTGTGTGTGTGTGTGTGTGTGTTTATTTGGCTGCAAGGGAGCAATGCTGACAAGGCAGGAACATGGAGACACTCCAGTTACCTCAGGATCAGAAACCATAAACTAATGGCCCAACTTAGTGTGCCATCCACTGTGTGTCCATTACCACCACTATATAGGCATTCATACTCTGTAGTGTGCTACTGCCAGAACTAGAGCCAGAATGGTGGAGCCAAACATTTTGATGCAGTAAACATGAAGTTGAGTACATAGCCACCCGCATAATTAACCCATTGGGCAAAACACTGGTTGAATCAATGTTGTCCACCTGCAGGACAGTTCCAGTAACCACTAGGAGGCAGTCCATCAATCACACATTATGCAAACGTTCACATCAATTTAACAACCGTTCCAGACAAAGTCAGACTTCATAGCAGACTCATGCTGCGCTCTCATAGGTCCAGCTGGCCATGGTCCCCACAACTCAGTTCCCCCCAGCCAATCAGAAATAAATGTATTAGCTCTGGGACAGTATCAATCCAATGACAGATCAGATCACCTTTGGAGCTGGGCCAAGTACCAAGCCCTGATTCATGGAACAGTGTATCATTGGGATAGGTTGATCCAGCCAGTCTCAAAGCAAGCAGCTGCAGGACAGGGACAGAGTATACCTCCCCCCAGTCCCCTGCTCTATCTGGACTGGAGCCTAACCTCCTCACAGCTGGGGCTTACTCAGGTCTACTTTATACAGACTACAGTATCCTACTGAGTAGCCATAGTTTAAATCCAATGTTATTAGTCACATGCGCCGAATACAACAGGTGTAGTAGACCTTACAATGAAATGCTTACTTACGAGCCCCTAACCAACAGTGCAGTTAAAAAAAAATATGGATAAGAATAAGAGATAAAAGCAACAAGTAATTAAAGAACAGCAGTAAAAAATAACAATATATACAGGGGGTGCCGGTCCCCGAGTTAATGTGCAGGGGCAACAGTTAGTTGAGGAAGTATATGTACATGTAGGTAGAGTTATTAAAGTGACTACGCATAGATGACAACAGAGAGTGGCAGTGGTGTGGAGAGGGGAGGGGGGCAATGCAAATAGTCTGGCTAGCGATTTGACTAGATGTTCAGGCGTCTTATGGCTTGGGGGTAGAAGCTGTTTAGAAGCCTCTTGGACCTAGACTTGGCGCTCCAGTACCGCTTGCCATGCGGTAGCAGAGAGAACAGGCTATGATTAGGGTGGCTGGAGTCTTTGACCATTTTTAGGGCCTTCCTCTGACACCGCCTGGTATAGAGGTCCTGGGTGGCCGGAAGCTTGGCTCCAGTGATGTACTGGGCCGTTCGCACTACCCTCTGTAGTGCCTTGCAGTCGGAAGCCAAGCTGTTGCCATACCAGGCAGTGCTGCAACCAGTCAGGATGCTCTCAATGGTGCAGCTGTAGAACCTTTTGAGGATCTCCTGAGGGAGAATAGGTTTTGCTGTGCCCACTTCACGACTGTCTTGGTGTGCTTGGACCATGTTAGTTTGTTGGTGATGTGGACACCAAGGAACTTGAAGCTCTCAACCTGCTCCACTGAAGCCCCGTCGATGAGAATGGGGGCGTGCACAGTCCTCTTTTTCCTGTAGTTCACAATCATCTCCTTTGTCTTGATCACATTGAGGGAGAGGTTGTTGTCCTGGCACCACACGGCCAGGTCTGTGACCTCCTCCCTATAGGCCGTCTCGTTGCTGTTGGTGATACAAATTAATTACTTAAAAATCATACAATGTGATTTTCTGGATTGTTGTCCAGGTGGGAAAGGGCAGTGTGGAGTGCAGTAGTTATAGGGTTGGCTTTGTCACTTTCTGGCCTAGGTGCAAAGCCAGAAGACCAAAAAGCTACTTTATGTGTTCATGCATTTACACAATATAGACAATTTTGACTACAGTGAGAACCTAGTTATAGGAACAGTTCTTCATACTCAGGTAACTTAGTTTGTTTTTCCTGGTCAGGTCACGGTCAAATCTCCTGGCTCTCCTCCTAATCGTGTTATAAGTGATGTTAATCAGCTTATTAGCTCACTGAAGGCCAGTTCATGTCCTCAGAACCAGAGATGATGAACAATCGAGAGTGGATCCAGAATGCACATGACATCAAACCCAATGGGGGATGAAATCACAAAATCAAATCACATCAAAACGAAAGCCAAGGATTTCACTCGGCAGGGCCTCTTTTCTCATTGACTTTATCAAATATGGTGTAAAACGCGATTGGGTTTTAAGAGGTTTAACAGTGCTTAAACTTCGTTACTGTAGGATGATAAGACGCACCGAGGTAATGAAATAATTCTACCTCTTAATGTTGATGCCAAGGGCCTGGGCTTCGCATCAGAACCCCGCGTGTGTGTGTCTGCCTGTGTGTGTGTGTCTGCCTGTGTGTGTGTCTGCCTGTGTGTGTGCGCCACAGAACGCAAAAAGCTGGGTGTTCATCTCTCTCTTCATCTCTTTCTTTCTCTCTTTTCCCACTCTTTCATCTTCTGCCAAAATACGTTTTGGAAATGTAGATGGGGGGGGGGGGTAAAGGGAAGGGAAGGAGGGAAGAGGGAAAGAAGAAATAGAGGACAGTTCTGGAGTTATATGTCTTGTATTAATCTAGAGGAATATGTATTGTATTCATCTGGAGGAATATGTATTGTATTAATCTAGAGAAATATGTATTGTCAGGATTTGGCCAGGGTTGTTCCGGGTTTTGGTCACTAGATGCCCCCATTGTGCTTTTTGACCTTATGTTTTTTCCCTTGTTCCCCATTATTATTTGCACCTATGCCTCGTTTACCCTGATTGTATTTAAACCCTTAGTTTCCCTCAGTTCTGTGCTCTGTGTTTGTATGTTAGCACCCAGCCCTAGTGTTCTGTGTATTCTTGTCGATTCCGGTGGATGCTCTTGTGGAATTCTGTTTTTGTTTTTGAGTATCTCTTAAGGCTTTTTTGTGCTATTCCTACCACCTTTTGGATTTACCATTTTTGTATTGAAGGACTTCTCCTTTTTACTTTATTAAATACACCGTCTTAAGTACTGCTGTGTCTGCCTCATCTTCTGGGTTCTGCTGACTATTCGTGGCCCAGTTGGTTAAGTGACTGTTTCTCACTCCGGAGACCCAAGTTCGTAACCGGGTCCTGACATGTATTGTATTAATCTGGAGGAATATGTATTGTATTAATCTGGAGGAATATGTATTGTATTCATCTGGAGGAATATGTATTGTATTAATCTGGAGGAATATGTATTGTATTAATCTGGAGGAATATGTATTGTATTAATCTGGAGGAATATGTATTGTATTCATTTGGAGGAATATGTATTGTATTCATCTGAAGGAATATGTGCTGTGTTAATCTGGAGGAATATGTTTTGTATTCATCTGGAGGAATATGTCTTGTATTCATCTGGAAGCATATGTTTTGTATTCATCTGGAGGCATATGTTTTGTATTCATCTGGAGGCATATGTTTTGTATTCATCTGAAGGAATATGTCTTGTATTCATCTGGAAGCATATGTTTTGTATTCATCTGGAAGCATATGTGTTGTATTCATCTGGAGGCATATGTTTTGTATTCATCTGGAAGCATATGTTTTGTATTCATCTGAAGGAATATGTTTTGTATTAACATGGAGGAATATAATTTGTATAAATCTGGAGGAATATGTTTTGTATTAATCTGGAGGAATATGTGATGTGTTAATCTGGAGGAATATGTGCTGTATTAATCTGGAGGAATATGTTTTGTATTAATCTGGAGGAATATGTTTTGTATTAATCTGGAGGAATATGTTTTGTATTAATCTGGAGGAATATGTTTTGTATTAACATGGAGGAATATAATTTGTATAAATCTGGATGAATATGTTTTGTATTAATCTGGAGGAATATGTTTTGTATTAATCTGGAGGAATATGTTTTGTATTAATCTGGAGGAATATGTTTTGTATTAACATGGAGGAATATAATTTGTATAAATCTGGAGGAATATGTATTGTATTAATCTGGAGGAATATGTTTTGTATTAATCTGGAGGGATATGTTTTGTATTAATCTGGAGGAATATGTTTTGTACTCATCTGGATGAATATGTATTGTATTAATCTGGAGGAATATGTTTGGTATTAATCTGGAGGGATATGTTTTGTATTAATCTGGAGGAATATGTTTTGTATATATTTGGAGGAATATGTTTTGTACTCATCTGGAGGAATATGTTTTGTATTAATTATTAATCTGGAGGAATATGTTTTGTATTAAACTGGAGGAATATGTTTTGTATTAAACTGGAGGAACATGTGTTGCATTAATCTGGAGGGATATGTTTTGTATTAAACTGGAGGAATATGTTTTGTATTAAACTGGAGGAACATGTGTTGCATTAATCTGGAGGGATATGTTTTGTATTAAACTGGAGGAACATGTGTTGCATTAATCTGGAGGGATATGTTTTGTATTAAACTGGAGGAACATGTGTTGCATTAATCTGGAGGGATATGTTTTGTATTAAACTGGAGGAATATGTTTTGTATTAAACTGGAGGAACATGTGTTGCATTAATCTGGAGGGATATGGATCAAAGTGTCTTGTTTTCTTTCCGGGATCTCAGTTCTCTCACTTTCTACCTACTGTACGTCTCTCTCTCTCTCTCTCTCTCTCTCTCTCGCTCGCACTCTCTCTCTCTCTTTCTACCTACTTTACGTCTCTCTCTCTCTCTCGCTCGCACTCTCTCTCGCTCGCTCGCACTCTCTCTCGCTCACTCTCTCTCTCTCTCGCTCTCTCTCTCTCTCTCTCGCTCACTCTCTCTCTCTCGCTCACTCTCTCTCTCTTTCTACCTCCATCTCTTTCCCTCTCTCTGTCTTTCTCTCTTTCTATCTCCATCCTTCTCTATTTCTTTGTCTCTCTCTGTCTTTCTCTCTTTCAATCTCCATCCTTCTCTATTTCTTTGTCTCTCTCTGTCTTTCTCTCTTTCAATCTCCATCCTTCTATATTTCTTTGTCTCTCTCTGTCTTGCTCACTGTCTCTTTCTCTCTTTGCCTTTCTCTCTCTCTTTGTCTTTTCCTTTTTCCCATTTCCTGCCATCTGTAGCTACTATGTACCTGTACCTAGTAAAATACCTACCAAGATAGTGACCGCAATAGATTGTGTGTGTTTAGAGAGTATTTCTGGTCATGTAAAAGGTGTTAAGACACATTATTTATGGATTTATGAGGAGGGTGTCGTAATGACACTTCCATTGTTTATGGATAGTGTTGTAATATTTGATCTACTTCATACTATCTATTTCCACTGCAGGCTGTATGAGCACACAGAGGCACCAGTATACGGTTACTGTGTATATGGCCAAAGCACGCATTGCTGGGGGCCATGAAAGCTATAGTCAGTAGAGCAGAGCTGGCTCACTCTTACTGTAGGGCAGGTATAAAGCTTGCCAAGGTTTGCGGTTTCCTCTGGTAAGGAACAAAGGCAGACACAAGTGGTTGCAACTTCTCAGCTTCTCTCAGAGGCATTTAAAGGTGCGATAACACACTGTCGAGCGTAAACACAGCCCCATCTGTACTAACTCACTGTCTGCACAACTGGCAGGTAGCATTTTACAATGCTTACTGTAGACAATACAGTAAACTTTAGATAAGATTTCATGACACTTACTGTAGCTGATTCTGTAATCTTTAATAAGGATTTCACAGTGCTTACTGTAGCTGATTCTGTAATCTTTAGTAAGGATTTCACAGCGCTTACTGTAGCTGATTCTGTACTCTTTAGTAAGGATTTCACAGTGCTTACCGTAGCTGATTCTGTAATCTTTAGAAAGGATTTCACAGTGCTTACTGTAGATGATACTCTAATCTTTAGAAAGGATTTCACAGCGCTTACTGTAGCTGATTCTGTACTCTTTAGTAAGGATTTCACAGTGCTTACTGTAGCTGATTCTGTAATCTTTAGAAAGGATTTCACAGTGCTTACTGTAGCTGATTCTGTAATCTTTAGAAAGGATTTCACAGTGCTTACTGTAGATGATACTGTAATCTTTAGAAAGGATTTCACAGTGCTTACTGTAGATGATACTGTAATCTTTAGAAAGGATTTCACAGTGCTTACTGTAGATGATACTGTAATCTTTAGAAAGGATTTCACAGTGCTTACTGTAGCTGATTCTGTAATCTTTAGAAAGGATTTCACAGTGCTTACTGTAGATGATACTCTAATCTTTAGAAAGGATTTCACAGCGCTTACTGTAGCTGATTCTGTACTCTTTAGTAAGGATTTCACAGTGCTTACTGTAGCTGATTCTGTAATCTTTAGAAAGGATTTCACAGTGCTTACTGTAGATGATACTGTAATCTTTAGAAAGGATTTCACAGTGCTTACTGTAGATGATACTGTAATCTTTAGAAAGGATTTCACAGCGCTTACTGTAGCTGATTCTGTACTCTTTAGTAAGGATTTCACAGTGCTTACTGTAGCTGATTCTGTAATCTTTAGAAAGGATTTCACAGTGCTTACTGTAGCTGATTCTGTAATCTTTAGTAAGGATTTCACAGTGCTTACTGTAGATGATACTGTAATCTTTAGAAAGGATTTCACAGTGCTTACTGTAGATGATACTGTTATCTTTAGAAAGGATTTCACAGTGCTTACTGTAGTTGATACTGTAATATTTAGAAAGGATTCCACAGTGCTTACTGTAGTTTATACTGTAATCTATAGAAAGGATTTCACAGTGCTTACTGTAGATGACACTGTTATCTTTAGAAAGGATTTCACAGTGCTTACTATAGTTGATACTGTAATCTTTAGAAAGGATTTCACAGTGCTTACTGTAGTTTATACTGTAATATTTAGAAAGGATTTCACACTGCTTACTGTAGATGATACTGTTATCTATAGAAAGGATTTCACAGTGCTTACTGTAGATGATACTGTAATCTTTAGAAAGGATTTCACAGTGCTTACTGTAGCTGATTCTGTAATCTTTAGAAAGGATTTCACAGTGCTTACTGTAGATGATACTGTAATCTTTAGAAAGGATTTCACAGTGCTTATTGTAGATGATACTGTTATCTTTAGAAAGGATTTCACAGTGCTTACTGTAGTTGATACTGTAATCTTTAGAAAGGTTTGCACAGTGCTTACTGTGGATGATACTGTTATCTTTAATAAGGATTTCACAGTGCTTACTGTAGATGATACTGTTATCTTTAGAAAGGATTTCACAGTGCTTACTGTAGTTGAGACTGTAATCTTTAGAAAGGATTCCACAGTGCTTACTGTAGTTTATACTGTAATCTATAGAAATGATTTCACAGTGCTTACTGTAGATGACACTGTTATCTTTAGAAAGGCTTTCACAGTGCTTACTGTAGCTGATTCTGTAATTTTTAGAAAGGATTTCACAGTGCTTACTGTAGATGATACTGTAATTTTTAGAAAGGATTTCACAGTGCTTACTGTAGTTGAGACTGTAATCTTTAGAAAGGATTTCACAGTGCTTACTGTAGCTGATTCTGTAATCTTTAGTAAGGATTTCACAGTGCTTACTGTAGATGATACTCTAATCTTTAGAAAGGATTTCACAGTGCTTACTGTAGATGATACTGTTAACTTTAAAGACAGGCCTCTGATGATGACTTAATAGATTGATGACTTAATAGATTGGCCAATGGTATCTCATACAGGCTTACTACTGTGCCCCTAACGGCTCATATTTTCACAAGTCAATGGTAGAGATACTGAGTGCAACCTGTCAGGGTTAGAGAGATTAAAAGACTGAGGGAAGAGATACTGAGGGAAAGCCAGTCACGTTTTATTAGGCTGATTTATAACAGAAGTAACAAACAGCACAGAACAAAAAGCTCAACTGCCCAAAGGAATAAAGCTTCATAGAATTTTGCAATGGAATATTTAAATTCTACTGTAACTAGACAACAGGGCGCAGCTTATTCTTGAATTCTAAGAGATATTTTGGTGTAAATGGTGTGAAACAAATGTGTAGCAGAAAGGCTAGAACCAGAGTTGGAGATGTTACAAAGGCATTGTGTCTTTCATTGTGCCAGGGAATTTCAAGGGGGTCTCTTTCTTTTTGTTCTCTCATCATCCTTAGTCTTTCACCTTTCAAAAATGTACAAGACAGATAGACACTTTGATATTTTTCAAACGGTTATTTCTCCCCGAAGATCTCACATAAATCAGCTGACAGAGGCCACGCATTGACAGAACTCAGCAGGAATGGGAGGTATAGGACGCTTTCGCTGAGCCAAACGGTGAGTTAAAAGTTGTACAAGGAGGCTTGTCCCATGTCCCCTGTCCCCAGACACCCAGGCCCATGTGTGAGACCTGTAACCTACACCCCGTGAGACAGGGAAACGTGCGTGAGAGAGGGCCACCCGAGGGCATCAGGGGAGTGGTTTACAGTATAACCAGACTGGCATTATGCAGCATCTCTCTCTCTCCCTGCAGTCACAGAGGATAGCCAGGGGCCCTAAATATAACCTAGCATTTTGAGGCCATGAGTCCTCCCCCTCCTCCTCCTCCCTACCAAGGCTAGCTCCTCTGGGCCGGGTAGGGAGGGTAGGGAGGGCCCACACGGACCACTGCTTGGGCCGAAGGCCAATGACACGGCAGGACCTCCTCGAAAAAGTATTTTTAAGGTCAATTACAGGGTACAGCGCCTTCAGATGGCCGAGCGCTGCTTAAGAGGCCTTATATTAAAGGTTTATGTGGATAGCGAGAGAGGGATTGAGGAGAAAGGTCTGCTTCTGGTTATCAAGAGTCTGAGTGTGTCTCCTTCCATTATTACTTATCACATATGCCCACTGGAGGTACCGTGCAATCATGAGACAAAGAAACATGCCCCAAACTGTTAGGCTGATGGACTGTTGGGATTCAATCTGAGGTACGTCATAGAGCAGCGCACAAGACAGCCGACAATGCACCTGTGCCTTGAGTTATTGCACACACACACTTCACAGAGAAGTTGTTCCCTAACAGAAAAAAATAAAATACATGCTAGAACGTGCCAATAGGATCTCGTTAGCTCGTGCTTGGCTCTGCCCGCCTCTTTGCTTGTTCTGTTCAGTATGCTTAATTTGCTCCCATTGAAAATGACACAGATTAATGATCTTGGGTTAGTAACACATGTCTTTGGTACAGGCCTACAGTATAAGAATTACACAAAGACAGAGATCGAAGAAAGAAGATTGGGACATGCCTTCATTATAGGCCTATCCCTTTATCATTATCTGGGGATTTAAACTTCTTAACTAGTACATCCACACACTATATTACCATGTTTTTTTTTATTTTTTTATTTCACCTTTATTTAACCAGGTAGACTAGTTGAGAACAAGTTCTCATTTACAACTGCGACCTGGCCAAGATAATGCAAAGCAGTGCAACAGAAACAACAGCAGAGTTACATGGAATAAACAAGCGTGCAGTCAATAACACAATAGAAGTCTATATACAGTGTGTGCAAATGGCATGAAGAGGTAAGACAATAAATAGGCCATAGTAGCAGAGTAATTACAATTTAGCAGATTAACACTGGAGTGATAAATCAAATCAAATCAAATTTTATTTGTCACATACACATGGTTAGCAGATGTTAATGCGAGTGTAGCGAAATGCTTGTGCTTCTAGTTCCGACAATGCAGTAATAACCAACAAGTAATCTAACTAACAATTCCTAAACTACTGTCTTATACACAGTGTAAGGGGATAAAGAATATGTACATAAGTATATATGAACGAGTGATGGTACAGAGCAGCATAGGCAAGATACAGTAGATGGTATCGAGTACAGTATATACATATGAGATGAGTATGTAAACAAAGTGGCATAGTTAAAGTGGCTAGTGATACATGTGTTACATAAGGATGCAGTCGATGATATAGAGTACAGTATATATGTATGCATATGAGATGAATAGTGTAGAGTAAGTAACATTATATAAGGTAGCATTGTTTAAAGTGGTTAGTGATATATTTACATAATTTCCCATCAATTCCCATTATTAAAGTGGCTGGAACGCACCCTTGTGGGGCCCCAGTGTTGAGGATCAGCGGGGAGGAGATGTTGTTACCTACCCTCACCACCTGGGGGCGGCCCGTCAGGAAGTCCAGTACCCAGTTGCACAGGGCGGGGTCGAGACCCAGGGTCTCGAGCTTGATGACGAGCTTGGAGGGTACATTCTCACATAGGTATTCCTCTTGTCCAGATGGGTTAGGGCAGTGTGCAGTGTGGTTGAGATTGCATCGTCTGTGGACCTATTTGAGCGGTAAGCAAATTGGAGTGGGTCTAGGGTGTCAGGTAGGGTGGAGGTGATATGGTCCTTGACTAGTCTCTCAAAGCACTTCACTTCAATAATGGGAACCTCTTCAAGGAATACCTAGGATAGGATAAAGTAATCCTTCTCACCCCCCCCCCCTTAAATGATTTAGATGATCTATTGTAAAGTGGCTGTTCCACTGGATGTCAGAAGGTGAATTCACCAATTTGTAAGTCGCTCTGGATAAGAGCGTCTGCTAAATGACTTAAATGTAATGTAAATGTAAATGATGACGGAAGTGAGTGCTACGGGGCGGTAGTCGTTTAGCTCAGTTACCTTAGCTTTCTTGGGAACAGGAACAATGGTGGCCCTCTTGAAGCATGTGGGAACAGCAGACTGGTATAGGGATTGATTGAATATGTCCATAAACACACCAGCCAGCTGGTCTGCGCATGCTCTGAGGGCGCGGCTGGGGATGCCGTCTGGGCCTGCAGCCCTGCGAGGGTTAACACGTTTAAATGTTTTACTCACCTCGGCTGCAGTGAAGGAGAGACCGCATGTTTCCGTTGCAGGCCGTGTCAGTGGCATTGTATTGTCCTCAAAGCGGGCAAAAAAGTTATTTAGTCTGCCTGGGAGCACGACATCCTGGTCCGTGAATGGGCTGGATTTCTTCCTGTAGTCCGTGAATGACTGTAGACCCTGCCACATGCCTCTTGTGTCTGAGCCGTTGAATTGAGATTCTACTTTGTCTCTGTACTGACGCTTAGCTTGTTTGATAGCCTTACGGAGGGAATAGCTGCACTGTTTGTATTCAGTCATGTTACCAGACACCTTGCCCTGATTGAAAGCAGTGGTTCGCGCTTTCAGTTTCACGCGAATGCTGCCATCAATCCACGGTTTCTGGTTGGGGAATGTTTTAATCGTTGCTATGGGAACGACATCTTCAACGCACGTTCTAATGAACTCGCACACCGAATCAGCGTATTTGTCAATGTTGTTACCTGACGCAATATGAAACATATCCCAGTCCACGTGATGGAAGCAGTCTTGGAGTGTGGAGTCAGCTTGGTCGGACCAGCGTTGGACAGACCTCAGCGTGGGAGCTTCTTTTTTTTAGCTTTTGTCTGTAGGCAGGTATCAGCAAAATGGAGTCGTGGTCAGCTTTTCCGAAAGGGGGGCGGGGCAGGGCCTTATATGCGTCGAGGAAGTTAGAGTAAGAGTGATCCAAGGTTTTTCCGCCCCTGGTTGCGCAATCGATATGCTGATAAAATTTAGGGAGTCTTGTTTTCAGATTAGCCTTGTTAAAATCCCCAGCAACAATGAATGCAGCCTCCGGATAAATGGTTTCCAGTTTGCAAAGAGTTAAATAAAGTTCGTTCAGAGCCATCGATGTGTCTGCTTGGGGGGGGGGGATATATACGGCTGTGATTATAATCGAAGAGAATTCTCTTGGTAGATAATGCGGTCTACATTTGATTGTGAGGAATTCTAAATCAGGTGAACAGAAGGATTTGAGTTCCTGTATGTTTATTTCATAGCACCATGCCTCGTTAGCCATAAGGCATACACCCCCACCCCTCTTCTTACCAGAAAGGTGTTTGTTTCTGTCGGCGCGATGCGCGGAGAAACCCGTTGGCTGCACCGCATCGGATAGTGTCTCTCCAGTGAGCCATGTTTCCGTGAAGCACAGAACGTTACAGTCTCTGATGTCCCTCTGGAATGCTACCCTTGCTCGGATTTCATCAACCTTGTTGTCAAGAGACTGGACATTGGCAAGAAGAATGCTAGGAAGTGGGGCACGATGTGCCCGTCTCCGTAGTCTGACCAGAAGACCGCCTCGTTTCCCTCTTTTTCGGAGTCGTTTTTGGGTCGCTGCATGCGATCCATTCCGTTGTCCTGTTTGTAAGGTAGAACACAGGATCCGCGTCGCGAAAAACATATTCTTGGTCGTACTGATGGTGAGTTGACGCTGATCTTATATACAGTAGTTCTTCTCGACCGTATGTAATGAAACCTAAGATGACCTGGGGTACTAATGTAAGAAATAACACATAAAAAAAAAAAAAACTGCATAGTTTCCTAGGAACGCGAAGCGAGGCGGCCATCTCTGTCGGCGCCGATAGATGAGCAGTTGATGATGTGCAAGTAGAGATACTGGTGTGCAAAAGAGCAGAAAAGTAAATAAAAACAATATGGGGATGAGGTAGGTAGATTGGGTGGGCTATTTACAGATGGACTTTGTACAGCTGCAGCGATCGGTTAGCTGCTCAGATAGCTGATGTTTAAAGTTAGTGAGGGAAATGTAAGTCTCCAGCTTCAGCAATTTTTGCAATTCGTTTCAGTCACTGGCAGCAGAGAACTGGAAGGAAAGGCGGCCAAAGAGGGAGTTGGCTTTGGGGATGTTATGCCTACAATAGACCTATAGTATAGGGAATGTACAGAGAGGGAGCCGAGAAAGATGATTGGAACATGTCTTAATTAAATCACACTCAATCACTGTATTCCCCACACTGGTGACATTCTGAGGTGGGAACCCATCAATTAGCTGTACTAAGTCTCAACCACCAGTCTGGGGAGAGGCTTGACACACTGTTCGTTTTGTTTTTACTATGTGCACCATAAATATAGCTTGTGACAGTATCTCTGTGCGTTTTCAGTGGTTATGATGACTTTGAGTGTTGGGACAGCTAGAGGATAAGAGGTGAATCATAACTTCCACTTCAGTCAGAGGCCTGGGCGCCCTGTGTTTACCCTGAGAGAGAGCATCTGTTGGTGGCCGCCCTGCCTGGCTCCGCATGGTCAGAAATGGCACACCAAGGTGCAATGGGCTGACTAACCTAGGACCAGGTTGACGGCAGCAGCAGCAGCAGCAGCCGCCATCTTAAGTGTGAATTTTCAAGAGCAAAGGGAGATTGACTGATCCTAGAGGAGAGCTACGGAGCTTCTGAATGACAGAGTCAGAAAGAGAGAGAGGGCCGAGTTGGAGTAGAAGCTGTGAGGGAGGATTTCTGTCTCAGGCTGTGCATCCTGCACATGTGCTATGTCTGTTAAACTGTATGAGGGCTACAGTATAGCAATAAGGACACACACACAAACACAGTATGCATCTGCCATTTTTTGCATCTCACACTATGCTGTGGTTTGAGTTTGACCCTTCACCACTAATTAAACACATTGAATAAACTGCTGTGTATTTCATACCCTGTTGTTTTAACTGGCTATCTCGGGTGTC
Source organism: Oncorhynchus masou masou (assembly GCF_036934945.1). Lineage (NCBI taxonomy): Eukaryota > Metazoa > Chordata > Actinopteri > Salmoniformes > Salmonidae > Oncorhynchus > Oncorhynchus masou. The sequence continues at coordinate 22,948,708 of NC_088233.1, read as the reverse complement.
ACACCCACTGAGCATCGCACACAGCATTTACCCTGTCACACTCTGGAACCCTTAATTGTCTGCAAGTGGTGGTGGGAAGGCTTTTTACTACTGCACCGGGATCTGACAGAAACAACAGACTGGATTGATCTGATCCACCCCCATATAATGAAGTATTACATAATTAAGTTACCTTGACCACAGTTAAAGAGTAATCGCCATGGTAACCGATGTGAAATGGCTAGCTAGTTAGCGGTGGAGCGCGCTAATAGCGTTTCAATCGGTGACGTCACTTGCTCTGAGACCTTGAAGTAGTAGTTCCCCTTGCTCTGCAAGGGCCGTGGCTTTTGTGGAGCGATGGGTAACAATGCTTCGAGGGTGACTGTTGAGGGTCCCTGGTTCGAGCCCGGGTAGGGGCAAGGAGAGGGACGGAAGCTATCCTGTTACACATGGTAACCATCAAGTAGAGTGCACTTTGTCCACTGTTTGGCCAGATTTCATCACAATAATAGCCCATTACTATGATGATGCAACACTACGTCCACTATCAGATTGCTATGGCAACATTACAACATAGTGGTTTTCAAATTAAATCAAATAAAATGTTATTTGTCACATGCGCCGAATACATCATGTGTAGACCTTACCGTGAAATGCTTACTTATAAGCCGTTAACCAACAATGCAGTTCAAGTAACACAAGAAAATGACCTAACAGTACCGAGGCTATATACAGGGGGTAACGGTACAGAGTCAATGTGCGGAGGTACAGGTTAGTCGAGGTAATTTGTAAAGTAACTATGTATAGATAATAGACAGCGAGTGGACATTTGTTGAATTGTTCAGCAGTCTTATGGCTTGGGGGTAAAAGCTGTTAAGGAGACTTGGCGCTCCGGTACCGCTTGCCGTGCTGTAGCAGAGAGAACAGTCTCTGACTGGAGTACACTAACGTGGCCAAAAGGATTTTGAAGCATCTTTATTTCTTAAGTAAACTCATTGCATAAGGAGACAGGTCCAAGTAGCAGTAAGCTTTTCCTGTCGATATATTTAGCCTAAAAATGTTTTAACAGGCAATAACATTACAGTGAGTCTATAAATGCCTGCTTCCGTAAATGCTGCTGAAATCACTGTTCAAGGGATATGTTTAAATGCTCAGTGGCCATTAATACACTTTATAAACTTTATATGTTCATGATTTATGTTTTATTTCCATTTTATAGTGTTTTTTAGCAGCAGGAAAATCCCATTAATAACACCTGAAACTGCTTTGTGAGTAGGATAATGTGTTTCATAGTCAAATCTGAAACGGCTATCTTACTGATCCTTGCTGCACATTAAATGTGCTTGTTGGACTAGTATAATATAAGCCATTACTGTCCCTGTATATGAACAAGCTCCAGGGCTGGACTGGAACAATCTCCTTAACATTGTGAATGTTAAGTTATAACCCACTGGGCAAAAACTGATTGAATCAATGTTGTTTCCACAAAAACAATCAATGTGATTATGTTGAATCAACGTGGAAAACTCGTTGGATTTGCAAGAAGTCCTCAACGTAAAGGAATATCCTCTTTTTTTCATGTAACTTTAAAAAAAAGCCAAAAGCCACCTGCTGAACCCAGAAGCCGCCTGCACCAATGTGTCAGAGGAAACACTGTTCAACCAAGGTCAGCCTGCAGGCGCCCAGCCCACCACAAGGATTCACAAGAGCGCAATGAGCCAAGTAAAGCCCCCCTTGCCAAACCCTCCCCTAACCTGGACGACGCTGGGCCAATTGTGCGCCGCCCTATGGGACTTCCTATCACGGCTGATTGTGACACAGCCTGGGATTGAACCCAGGTCTTTAGTAACACCTCTAGCACTGCGATGCAGTGCCTTAGATGGCTGCACCACTCAGGAGCCCACCGAACTTTTAATCTAAATCCACTTATATTCTGACATATTTTGTTAATTTCCTGTTGAAATCATAATAATTGACTACTCAACCCAATGTAAATCAAAACTTGACGTTGAACTGACGTCGGTGCACAATGGGAAGTTACTTATTCACTTTGAAAAATCACAAAGGTTTTCTGTGTGCAACACATAATTCCTTCCCCAACACTCCATTTGTTTCAGGCTTTGCTTCAAATTCCGGTACATATTGTTGAATTATCATTTTCACAACAACGTTAGATTCATCCCGGTATCTAGTGGCGATTTTATCATATAAATCTTGGTGGGACAAACTCAACCAATTTTTTTATATGCATGTCAGCAAAGCCACTACACAACACAACATTAAACAATACATTAATTGCACTATAACGGTGCAAATGGTGCCCACAAATTGTTAGGACCTACATAAAGCTGAGCTTTCCTTTCAGAATCATACCACCCCTGCACCTGGCTATCAACGAAGCCTCGTCTGGCTGCGAAACAGTTCATTAGCTTCATTTACTGCTTTTTAAAAACTATAGCTTATATAGCTGACATGCTTAACATGTAAAGTGTTAGCCCCATGTTTCATGAGCTAAAATAAAATGTTTACATCCCTCTTAGTGAGCATTTCTACTTTGCCAAGATAATATATCCAACTGACAGGTGTGGCATGTCAAGAAGCTCATTTAAAAATATATATATGTTTTTAAAAGAAGCTGATTAAACAGGTGATCATTACACAGGTGCACCTTGTGCTGGGGGACAATAAAATGGCACTCACACAACACAATGCCACAGATGTCACAAGTTTGAGGTAGTGTGCAATTGGCATTCTGACTGCATGAATTTCCACCAGAGCTGTTGACAGAGAATTGAATATTAATTTCTCTATCATAAGCCGCCTTCAACGTTGTTTTAGAGAAAATGGGCAGTACGTCCAACCGGCCTCACAACAGCAGACCACGTGGAACCACACCAGCCTAGGACCTCCACATCCAGCTTCTTCACATGCGGGATGGTCTGAGACGAGCCACCCGGACAGCTGATGAAACTGTGGGTTTGCACATCCAAAGATTTTCTGCAGAAATCATCTCAGGGAAGCTCATCTGCGTGCTTGTCGTCCTCACCAGGGTCTTGACCTGACTGCAGTTTGGCGTCGTAACCGACTTAAGTGGGCAAATGCTCACCTTCGATAGCCACTGGCACCCTGATGCTGTTGATGGATGAATCCCTGTTTAAACTGTACCGGGCAGATGGCGTCGTGTTTGCGAGCAGTTTGCTGATCTCAACGTTGTGAACAGTGCCCCATGGAGATGGTGGGGTTATGGTTTGGGCAGGCATAAACTACAGACAACTAACACAATTGCATTTTAGCGATGGCAATTTGAATGCACAGAGATACCATGACGAGATCCTGAGGCCCATTGTCGTGCCATTCATCCGCCGCCATCACCTCATGTTTCAGCGATAATGCACGTCCCCATGTCGCAAAGATCTGTACACAATTCCTGGAAGCTGAAAATGTCCCAGTTCTTCCATGGCCTGTATATTCACCAGATATGTCACCTATTGACCATGTTTAGGATGCTCTGGATAGATGTGTACGACAGTGTGTTCCAGTTCCCTCCAATATACAGCAACTTCTCACAGCCATTGAAGAGGGGTGGGACAACATTCCACAGGCTACAATCAATAGCCTGATCAACTCTATGATAAGGAGAAGTGATATGCTACATGAGGCAAATGGTGGTCACAGCAGATAATGACTGGATTTCTGATCCATCCCTCTACCTTTTTTTAAGGTATCGGTGACCAACAGCTGTATATCTGTATTCCCAGTCAAATTAAATCCATTGAATTGGGCCTAATGAATTGATTTAAATGGACTAATTTCCTTATATGAACTGTAACTCAGTAAAATCTTTGAAATTGTTGCATGTTTCATTTATATTTTTCTGCAGTGTAAATATGGTTTCTACTTACACCTTGTGGATTTGTGTAACTCGATAAGAACTGCAATTTCCTTCAATAATAAGGAATGTCGACATAAGTTTTGACTTTTGAACCATACACACATTATTACATTGATGTTCAGTAAATTCATGATGTTTGTTCTTATATCATTAACACTTAGCACTAAGCATAAGCAAGTTCAAGCAAATGAGCTGCGTAGAGGTAGGCCTATTTGTTCAGCACTTTCAAAACGGACACAGACAGAATTTCCGGTAGATGTTAGTTCAGATAAATTCAGCAAGATGTTAAGGCCTTAACTTTACTATTCTTTAAGTCACCACACACAGAGAGAGAGATGAAGTTAGCCTACCATTTTAAGTATTTTATTAATCAAATCAAATGTATTTATATAGCCCTTCGTACATCAGCTGATATCTCAAAGTGCTGTACAGAAACCCAGCCTAAAACCCCAAACAGCAAGCAATGCAGGTGTAGAAGCATGGTGGCTAGGAAAAACTCCCTAGAAAGGCCAAAACCTAGGAAGAAACCTAGAGAGGAACCAGGCTATGTGGGGTGGCCAGTCCTCTTCTGGCTGTGCCGGGTGGAGATTATAACAGAACATGGCCAAGATGTTCAAATGTTCATAAATGACCAGCATGGTCGAATAATAATAAGGCAGAACAGTTGAAACTGGAGCAGCAGCACGGTCAGGTGGACTGGGGACAGCAAGGAGTCATCATGTCAGGTAGTCCTGGGGCATGGTCCTAGGGCTCAGGTCCTCCGAGAGAGAGAAAGAAAGAGAGAATTAGAGAGAGCATATGTGGGGTGGCCAGTCCTCTTCTGGCTGTGCCGGGTAGAGATTATAACAGAACATGACCAAGATGTTCAACTGTTCATAAAGGACCAGCATTAGCCTTATGTGGTCTAAAAAGGAAGGAAATCACGAGGATTCACTTTTATTGACAATACCAACGCACAGACTGCGCATTACGCAAACAAAACAACAATTGCAATATCAACTGGAATTACATGGGTCTATTACGGCATTTTTTGTTTAAAAATATATTGGAATGGGAAGAGACTGTCACTGCCAAACATAGTTACAGACCTAACAACATTATATAGTATCACCTAGTGGAGAAAAGCACATGAGCTTCATGAGCTAATTATAATACACAGATTACACAAAACAAGGAAATCATTCCAATATCGCCTGAAATGATTAATAAGATACTAATGAGATGAAATCAATACAACAGTATAGATGTACAAACATATGGCATAAGGGAATGATGAGCGGATAAGAGACGAGCTGTAATTTCGATTAAAACAAATGAGCGAGAAAAGACGGACATAGTCAATATGCCTATTTGTTCAGCGCTTTTGAAATTGACAGTGACAGAATTCAGAACATGGGCCATTATTACAGTATTCTCCCTGTACACCAAGTCAGAATCGTAGGATAAATAAAAGGGGCATATAAGCAGACAATGAATGCTCTTACAATATACTATGATGACATTTCTCTAAAACAGGCTATAGGCTACATGTGCACCAACAAGTCAGAACAGTAGACTAAGTTTTGATTGGGACCAATTTATTAGGGTGAGACACATGGACTACTAACAGCTTACTACACAACATACACTTAGTATTACTTTCTTAGCTACAGTATACATATCTCCCTGCATATTACATAATTTATGAAGCAGCATACAAGACATATTTTTGGCTCCCGAGTGGCGCAGCGGTCTAAGGCACTGCATCTCAGTGCTAGAGGCGTTACTACAGACCCTGCTTCGATTCCAGGCCGTATCACATCCAGCTGTGATTGGGAGTCCCATAGTGCAGCGCACAATTGGCCCAGCTTCGTCATTATAAATAATACATTTGTTCTTAACTGACTTGCCTAATTTAATAAAGGTTAAATAAAAATGTATATATAAATTGTGCTGTGCTCACTTGAACAGGAAGGTAGCGCGGCAGTCCTTATTGTGGGCAAACCTTGTCATCAAACTTTGTCATTAAAGTCTGGCATTCTCTGGACGAAGTCATGCTGGATTGACAGTCACAGCATGGCCAATTTTATTCAACCTTTTCTGGCCCATGCTGTTGCATGTGAAAATGTATCCTTTTAAACTTGGAAAAGAGACCCCTTCAAACAGATGTTTTAAATCCTCAAACCCAGACTTGGACCACACACCCTCTCCACCGAATATCAGCCAGGGGAAGCAAAATAGTGACTGCTTTGCGATGCTTGCAATTAGATACATTTTATCTATAATTTATCTTCATATGACAAGGTCTGAAAAGGATTTGCCAGTAGAATGTTGACGTGATTCATGATTAGGGCTGTTATGATGACCATATTACCGTCAAACCGGTGGTCACCAGTCAGGACGGCAGTCAAACTCCACGTGAACGTTTAGTCACGGTAATTAGGCTTCTCCAAGCTCTGATGCTGCTGATGGTCATTAGTAGCGTACCAAACATATAAACTGCTTGGTACTCAGTACTCTATCATCCCTCTAATCACTCTGAAATCAATGCAAATAATCAATCACTTCATGAGAGCCCATGAGCTAATGTTGCCGCAACATTTCTATTGACTATGCAATTGCGTGAGAAAACAGAGTGAAAGCCTCTATTAAAAAGGAAACCAGCAGCTTTCTATAGGCTAGGCCTACTATATTTATTTCTTAACTCTCCTAATATTAAGCACATTGCTTCTCTTTACAGCAGGAGTATAGCCTACCTGGCTGGCATGAAAATGAACTAGGGGAAAAGTGTCCTCCATTCGCTATTTTTCTGCTGCCCCTGTTACGAGACAGGTGCATGATAATGGTTCATTCTAAATCAAAACAAACATTAATCCACTTTACAACGGGTGTAGAGCCTAATTACATACACAGCACTTGAGTTTCATGTTTAGGGGAGATCAGTTTCACCATAAAAATTCATTACATGCATCCTAATGGAACATTTGCGTATATACTGTAGCCTACTGCCGTGTGCGCATTGCTGCGCTCATAATGTGAAGACATAGCCTAATAGTTTATCAATATTTTAAGCTAAATATTTTAATCTGTTGCTTCAGGCTCATTGCTTAAAACAGATTAAAACAGATGAAACAGAACAGAATGATCCAAAATTGCGTAGCAGTGCACACTTGTTTTTTTTATTTTACCTTTATTTTACTAGGCAAGTCAGTTAAGAACAAATTCTTATTTTCAATGATGGCCTAGGAACAGTGGGTTAACTGCCTGTTCAGGGGGCAGAACAACAGATTTGTACCTTGGCAGCTCGGGGATTCAAACTTGCAACCTTTCGGTTACTAGTCCAACGCTCTAACCACTAGGCTACCCTGTCGTCCTCTCATTTAATTTTTGTATTTTTTTGTATATATTTAAATTTATTTTCACACTCAATGAGACACGGATCCACTATTTCTTTTAGACCTAAAAGCCTGAACCTCCATCAGAGGCCAGCCATCAGTAGCTAACCAGCTAATTAGCTACTAGCTATTTAGTCATTGTTAGCCACTGCTAGCGGCCTTTACTTTCTGCACAGGCACCAACCGTTTTTTTAGCCTGGATAATACCTACCAGCCTCGGACTGTTTTTCTCCACTACAACGCCGGATTCCTGCCATAAACCCTGGATGATTACTCCTGATCATCACATCTCGCTAGCTGCCACCGAGTGACCCAGCCCCAAAGCTAGCCCTGAGCCAGGCCCACCAACCCGGCCTACTCTGTGCTCACCTGGCTACCCAGCCGATGCCTCCCGGACATGGCTACTCCACCAGATACTTGCCGTAAGCTCTGGACCTTTGCAGCGGATCATCGCTGCTAGCTAGCTGCTACCAAGTGGCTATAGTGGCTAATGACCCTGCCCCGAAGCTAGCACCAGTTAGCCGCGAGCCAGGCGCATTTCCCGGCTAGCAAATGAAATTACTACAACTACAAAACCTCTTTCGCCACCTGGCCCAGCCCCTCTGTTGACACGACGGCCCGCTGTACCACAACGACTGGTCCGCAGACGTAATTCCATCCACTGTGCCCTCAACCGGCCGTTGCTGGACGTCGGAGCAGACGCTTCTACTTACCCCAGCCTTAAACGCTGTGTCTCCCGGGTGTTAGCATAGTAACGACTACGCCGCGGCTTCCCTGCTCCATCTATTGCTGTTCACTGGACCCTATGATCACTTGGCTACATAGCTGATGCCTGCTGGACTGTTCATTTATAATGATACGCCATTTTTTTTGTTTTTTTTTGTTTATCTGTCGGCCCGAGCCTGAACTCAGGTCCTGTGTGTAGTTAACCGACCCTCTCTGCCCATTCATCGCCATTTTACCTGTTGTTGTTGAGCCTTCTGTCAGGACCCGGTTACGAACCTGGGTCTCCGGAGTGAGAAACAGTCACTTAACCAACTGAGCCACGAATAGTCAGCAGAACCCAGAAGATGAGGCAGACACAGCAGTACTTAAGATGGTGTATTTAATAAAGTAAAAAAGGAGAAGTCCTTCAATACAAAATGGCAAATCCAAAAGGTGGTAGGTATAGCACAAAAAAGCCTCAAGAGATACTCAAAAACAGAATTCCACAAGAGCATCCACCGGAAACGACAAGAATACACAGAACACTAGGGCTGGGTGCTAACATACAAACACAGAGCACAGAACTGAGGGAAACTAAGGGTTTAAATACAATCAGGGGAAACGAGGCACAGGTGCAAATAATAATGGGGAACAAGGGAAAAAACATAAGGTCAAAAAGCACAATGGGGGCATCTAGTGACCAAAACCCGGAACAACCCTGGCCAAATCCTGACAGATGCCCTCAATTTCACACAAATCATCAAGGAACACATCAAGGAACACACCAGGTACAACCCTAAATCCGTAAACATGGACACCCTCATAGACCACCCCTCATCACTGTCAAACGCTCCCTAAATCACTTCAGCGAGTAAGCCTTTCTAATGGACCTGGCCCGGGTATGCTGGAAGGATATTGACCTCATCCCATCAGTCGAGGATGCCTGGTCGTTCTTTTAAAGTAATTTCCTCACCATATTAAATAAGCATGCCCCTTTCAAAAAATGTAGAACTAGGAACAGATTTAGCCCTTGGTTCACTCCAGACCTGCCCTTGACCAGCACAAAAACATCCTGTGGCGGACTGCAATAGCATCGAATAGTGCCCGCGATATACAACTGTTCAGGGAAGTCAGGAACCAATACAGACAGTCAGTCAGGAAAGCAAAGGCTAGCTTTTTCAAACAGAAATTTGCATCCTGTAGCTCTAACTCCAAAAAGAGTTGGAACACTGTAATATCCATGGAGAACAAGAGCACCTCCTCCCAGCTGCCCACTGCTCTGAGGCTAGGTAACACGGTCACCACCCATAAATCTAAGACAATTGAAATTTTCAATAAGCATCTCTCTATGGCTGGCATTGCTTTCCTCCTGGCTACCCCAGCCCCGGCCAACAGCTCCGCCCCCCTCCCCTCCCCACAGCTACTTGCCCGAGTCTCCCCAGCTTCTCCTTCACCCAAATCCAGATAGCAGATGTTCTGAAAGAGCTGCAAAACCTGGACCCGTACAAATCAGCTGGGCTAGACAATCTGGACCCTTTATTTCTAAATCTGTCCACCGCCATTGTTGCAACCTCAGTTTGTTCAACCTCTCTTTCGTATAGTCTGAGATCCCTAAAGATTGGAAAGCTGCCGCGGTCATCCCCCTCTTCAAAGGGGGTGACACTCTAGACCCAAACTGTTATAGACCTATATCCATCCTGCCATGCCTCTCTAAAGTCTTCGAAAGCCAAGTGAACAAACAGATCACTGACCATTTCGAATCCCACCGTACATTCTCCGCTGTGCAATCCGGTTTCCAAGCTGGTCACAGGTGCACCTCAGCCACGCTCAAGGTCCTAAATGATATCATAACCACCATCGATAAAAGACAGTACTGTGCAGCCGTCTCATCGACCTGGCCAAGGCTTTCGACTCTGTCAATCCCTGTATTCTTATCGGCAGACTCAATAGCCTTGGTTTCTCAAATGACTGCCTCACATGGTTCACCAACTACTTCTCAGACAGAGTTCAGTGTGTCAAATCGGAGGGCCTGCTGTCCGGAATTGTATTCTTTATACTATAAAATAATAAAATAATGCAAATCTTGTCTGCTAAATAAACTAGTGTAGCACACAGGCATATGACATAAGGACAACTCATAGTATGCTATTCTGGGGCTGCAGGTACCCTAGTGGTTAGAGCATTGGGCCAGTACCTGAAAGGTTGCTGGATTGAATCCCCGAGCTGACAAGGTGAAAATCTGTTGTTCTGCCCCTGAACAAGGAAGTTAACCCACTGTTCCCGGGTAGGCCATCATTGTAATTAAGAATTTGTTCTTAACTGACTTTCCAAGGTAAATAAAGATTCAATTTAAAAAATATATATATATAATAATTAAAATTCTTCTTCTGAAATACACTACATTTTCTTCATATCATGTTTCTTTAGACCTGTTACTAGTTATTGTAAAGATATAGGCAATATTACATGGATGTATTAGACTTTTTAAAATGTAGATGTTTCAAAGGTCTGTATCAGTGGCTTGTGGCTTGTGTGGAAGCTTGGAGATGCTAAATGGGTTTATGTTCATTAACGGTCAATTACTGTGAGACCGGCAGTTATTTCCTTGACAATCACCGGCTGACAAAATGTCATGACCTCCACAGCCCTATTCATGATGATGTTTAGCTAGATAGCTTGCTAGCTAAGATTTTGAAAGTATGATGTTGACAGTCCAATCAAAGCTACTGTAGATATAAGGTGATTTGACGTCATTTTATCTGTGGCCAACGACCTTGAGCCTTCTTGGATGGGCACTTTTACTGTAAATCTATGGCAGCACCCAAGGGGGCTTGAACGGCCTAGCTCTCCCTGTAGATTCTGCAGTGACATTATGTCCCCATGAATGACAGAACACTGAGCCTATCACGGCACAACTAGAGAAGATTACCAATGCTCTGTGCTTTCACTGGCTACCCTTCTACCACAGAAAGCACTGAGCTCGGCTGAAACACCTACATTTTGAAGCTGCCTTACTTAAGAAAGAGACCATGTTTTTTTTGTTAGATTGTTTGCAAACTGATGTGTGGAACGAATGAATGCCAGAATAACATTTAAATTATTATAATTATTTTTAGCTAAACAGGTGGGTCTCTGCCATATTCTAACCAAAACCTGACCACAGTCTGTCACACACCCCACCCACTCTCTTCTAAACTAAATACAATATTACCATAGTACACGGAGTATATACTCTTTCCATGCCATAGACTGACCATGGAAATCCAGGTGAAAGCGATGATCTCTTATTGATGTCACTTGTTAAATCCAATCAGTGTAGATGAAGGGGAGGGGAGGAGACAGGTTAAAGAAAGATTTTTAAGCCTTTAGACAGTTGAGACATGGATTGTGTGTGTGCCATTGAGGATGAATGGGCAAGGAAAAAATGTAAATACCTTTGAACGAGGTAGTAGGTGCCAGGTGCATCGGTTTGTGTCAAGAACCAACATTTTGCTAGGTTTTTCACGCTCAACAGTTTTCTGTGTGTATCAAGAATGGTCCACCATCCGAAGGAAATCCAGCCAAATTGACACAACTGTGGAAAGCATTGGAGTCAACATGGGTCAGCATCCCTGTGGAATGCGTTCGACACCTCGTAGAGTCCATGCCCCAATGAATTGAGTCTTTTCTACATTTTTTCACCAAAATGTTTTTGGAGGATTCTTTGAGGGTTATTCGTTGAGTGAAAATGTTCTACCTGGAACCAAAAATGGTTCTCCCTCAGGGACTAGCCAAATAGTGTATGTGTGCATGTGCACGCAATGTGTGTCAACCTGTTTTTTTCACTCGCTCAGGTGAAACAAACTTAAACGTGCACCTTTTTTCAATGCTGTAACTGATTACAGATACAGTTGTTTTTGTAATCAGATTACATTGCAATTAGTTACTGCCCAACCCTGCAACTTCTTTATCTTTATCTTGCTCTGTTGCTTTCTTACTCTTTTTCTATTCCCCGTCTCTATCTGTCCATCTGTCTGTCTCTCTCTCTCTCGCTCTCTCTATCTCTCTCTATATATATATATAAATATATATATATATATCCCTCTCCCCCTCTCCATCTCCATTTCTCATCTCCATCTCTTTATTAAACTGTTTGAGTCTAAGTGAAACTGTCTCAGCTCTTCCTTGGAGTAGCTGGCTCAATCGAGCCCCTAGTGGAGGTTTGTTAGAACTGCTTCTCCTCACTGCACCGCAATTGTGCTTGTGATCTATCTATGGCAGTGCCATGGCACAAAAACGAAGACATTTTAGACACCAAGTCCTAAGTAAGTGACAGACAGACTCTCATTCCTCCTCCCATTGGCGTATTATGGTTTTACTGTCTTCCCACTGCTGTGTGCTGTTTTCATGTCTTTGCCATCCTTATTAGAGTAGAGCTGTTTGATTCCTCAGCAGACAGTAAACAAACACAGGTGGGTGGATTAACACTGGATCTGCCACTGAAGACTCAGATTGAACCATAAATCAGCCGCATAAGGGCTGTGTGTGTCTGTTTTGGAGTCCTGCACTGGTCACTTTTTTGGAGTCGCACCCGCTCGGCGCCGGCCACATCATTTCAGAGCCCCACCCAATATCTGACATCAGGACAGATATTTCTCCATAACCTGACACACCGAATAGAATTGTACCGAGAGCCAGTCTGTGACCCACCAAATAACATAAATGTACTCCAGAGTAGTAGGCTTTAAGGCTTTTTCCATTCTATACATGAATGAATATGTCTGCATGTCTATTCAACATTTGGATGAAAGGAAACCATCCCATGAATTAAGAACAAATGCCTATTTTCTTATTTTCACAATGCAATGCACACACTGCCTTCTAATCAGCTTTCTTCTTACCTAATGAAAGCCTATAAGCGACATAACCAATACGTTTACATTCAATATTGTTCAGATAATCAAATAGTTTAACTTAAACTTATATAAACAATTCCCAGATTCGAATGGGCTATAGGTTGCAAAAACAGGCTATATTCATAGGCTACTGGCTACTCAAACTTTTGCCAGACTCATGGGTTTAAACTTGATATGGCCTGCGTATGGTAAGTTAACACAAGCCTGAATGAATGTAATAGTTAACTGATAATTAACTGAATTTTCGTAAACATCTACTGTTGTTGTCCTCCTTGTCCACAATGTTTCCAAAATCCTTCCAAACAAGGGATTTCACAAGCGTAGCACCTCTTTCCACAATGGTGTATTTCATCATCATAGCATTTCTTTTTATTTCTCCTGTTACATTAGCCATTTTCACGTGAGCTAAGAGTCGGGGAAAAAACCTGCCAACGTATTGTCGCGTGGCAGAAAGGAACATAAACTTGGCACGTGCATGAAATTAGGAATGTTTCAGCACCATCCAAATAGTCTACTAATGGACAGTTCCCTGATCTACTCTCTCACTGCGTTGCTGGTAGCCTCGGCCTGGGCTATGTCTGCCTCATTGCTCCCATAATAGCCTAATAGAATTCGCAGCACAATTCAACACAACAAGCTCCTGGGTTTGTAAAAAATCTATAATATTGATTTAAGATGTTTCGACCCACAACATAATTGTTCTGAACCACGAGCTCACCCACGGGTTGAAATAACGTTTTTACGTGGATCCGTTAGTATCTTAGCCGATGCATGACTAGTCTGTGTGTATGTCTCTAGGTTGAAAACATTTGTGTTCCTTAGCAATAAAGTTGACCCGAAATAAGCCTGTCACACACGCACACACACACACACACACACACACACACACACACACACACACACACACACACACACACACACACACACACACACACACACACACACACACACACACACACACACACACACACACACACACACACACCCATCTCCCCCATACTGCCTATCATAACAAACAGGGAAGGCAGCCCCATAACTGTAAACACAGTTTTGTGGCGCTGTGTAAATGTGACCCCATCGTTCCATTGAGAGGGTGTGTGTATGTGTTCAGGGTCCCCAGAAAACAATATGCATATGCACTCTCTTTTATTTCTTTTTTTTTACCTCTGTATCATTCCCACTCTCTTATCTCTTTCTCTCTAAGAGTTGTTATACTACACTGGTCTCTCTACGTTTGATGGGTTTTAAATATTACCCCCCCCCCCCACAAATATATTTTCCTGACATTTTCTCTGTTTCCTGCACGTACCTTACAGTTTTATTTCCCCCACATATTCAACGTTCACCTTCTCTCTTTTTCTCTGTGTATATCCCCTCATTAACTTTAATTCTCTTAATATGAATTGTGATGAAATTTTAACACCATAGACTGAAACAAATTAACCTTAGACTTTTGTTAGGCTTGTTTGCTTTTTGTTGGTGACAGGCAGACCAGTGTTTTTCTGTTAAAGTAACAGTGCTTCAACAGGGGAGGGCACCAAATGGGGTGTGGGGGAGGGGTGTACTTGCGAGCAAGTGAGCGAGCACAGGCGGGAAGGCGCAGGCGGGTGGGCGCAGGCAGGGCGGATGTAGTGACGTTGTGTTGTGGTGGTGGCTCTTTATAATTTCTACTAGGATCAAGGCCCTGACTACTGCCTTACCATGAACTGGAGCATGACCTGAACGCTTTCCAGACCAAATTGCAGGTGAAGGGAAACAAGTTCTGGGAATTTTATGGGAATATCGCAGTGCTGAATGAGTGCAGGGAGGTCGAGTTGCAGTTGCAGCTTGAGGAAGTGGGACACAAATAAAGTTTTAGGTTCTTTTATGTTCAGTAATCGTCTCCATTTCATTCTGACTTGAGGCCCATCCTCTCTCTCTCTGATGTTTCTGTAGTTTCATATACAGACCATGAATTTGGAAGTCTCAGAGGTTACACTTTATTTGGATAACTTAGATAGTCCATCTGTAGATGTTCTACAGATGGTCATACTATCAACAAACTATCTGTTGATAAGCAAATGCTTGCTAAGGTTGCGGTTAGGTTTAGAAAAAGGGTTAGGGTAAGGTTTAGGGTTAGTAGATAGTTAGTTGAAATGTTACTGATAGTCTGTAGATAGTCTGTAGAGAATCTACAGATGGGCTATCCAAATAAAGTGTTACCATCTCTCTGTCTCTCAGAACCTCTCTCTTTCTGTCTCCCCCTCTTTCTCTTTCTGTCTCCCCCTCGTTTTCTCTCCCTCTTCCCCTCTTTCTCTTTCTGTCTCCCCCTCTTTTTCTCTCCCTCTTCCCCTCTTTCTCTTTCTGTCTCCCCCTCGTTTTCTCTCCCTCTTCCCCTCTTTCTCTTTCTGTCTCCCCCTCTTTTTCTCTCCCTCTCCCCCTGTTTCTCTTTCTGTCTCCCCCTCGTTTTCTCTCCCTCTCCCCCTCTTTCTCTGTCTCCCTCTCCCCCTGTTTCTCTTTCTGTCTCCTCCTCGTTTTCTCTCCCTCTTCCCCTCTTTCTCTTTCTGTCTCCCCCTCTTTTTCTCTCCCTCTCCCCCTGTTTCTCTTTCTGTCTCCCCCTCTTTTTCTCTCCCTCTCCCCCTCTTTCTGCCTTCCTTTTCCTTCTGCCTTTTTTCTTCCTCTCTCAACGTCCCTTCCCTATTTCCTCCTTTCTTTTGCTTAGTCTCTTCTTTCCCATCTCTTTTCACTGCTTCTTTGTCATTTCATTTTCTCTTCTGTCCTTTTGCATTTTCTCAACCCTCTACCTCTCCTTTTCTAGGTGCCATGTTCTGGTTTGGCTTGGTCTGCTTAGGTCTGTGTGTGGTTGCATTGGGGGCAAGGCTACCCAACTGCCTTGCCTGCTTGGCTGCCTGGTTGGGTTGAGTGTGGTGGCATTGGGGGCAAGGCTACCTAACTGCCTTGCCTGCTTGGCTGCCTGGTTGGGTTGAGTGTGGTGGCATTTGGGGCAAGGCTACCTAACTGCCTTGCCTGCTTGGCTGCCTGGTTGGGTTGAGTGTGGTGGCATTGGGGGCAAGGCTACCTAACTGCCTTGCCTGCTTGGCTGCCTGGTTGGGTTGAGTGTGGTGGCATTGGGGGCAAGGCTACCTAACTGCCTTGCCTGCTTGGCTGCCTGGTTGGGTTGAGTGTGGTGGCATTGGGGGCAAGGCTACCTAACTGCCTTGCCTGCTTGGCTGCCTGGTTGGGTTGAGTGTGGTGGCATTGGGGGCAAGGCTACCTAACTGCCTTGCCTGCTTGGCTGCCTGGTTGGGTTGAGTGTGGTGGCATTGGGGGCAAGGCTACCTAACTGCCTTGCCTGCTTGGCTGCCTGGTTGGGTTGAGTGTGGTGGCATTGGGGGCAAGGCTACCTAACTGCCTTGCCTGCTTGGCTGCCTGGTTGGGTTGAGTGTGGTGGCATTGGGGGCAAGGCTACCTAACTGCACTGCCTGCTTGGCTGCCTGGTTGCGTTGAGTGCAGTCAGTGTGCCCATCCCCTCTCATAATTACAGACAGTAAACAGCCAGTCCTTTAAGGCCCATTTTCCCGTCTGATGGGGAGAGCATTCACTTTGGCATGAGAAGAAAAAGAAGGGGAGCGGAGGAGGAAGGGAAGGGAAAGGAGAGGAGACAAAAAGGCAGACTGGCAGGCCGAAGGCTGACAGATGTGAAGTGTCGTCCTCATTTTCGTTTTTTTTAAATTAAAGAATGAAAGAAGAGTAAGAGAGGAGTTGGTGACACACACAGTCATTCCTCCAGTCCTAGAGAGAGCCAAGCAGTCTGTTTGATCTGATGTTTCCTACAGCAAACCCTAATTAGAACCTCCAACAGCCCCCTGATTAAAAGCATTTTTTTCTTTCTCCTTTCTTCCTCTTTACTTTTCTTCTTCCCCCTGTCTATTTTTCTCCAAGACTGTCATAGCAGTCTTCCTCCTCCCTCCCTTACTCTCTCGTTTCTCTTTTTCTCCTACTCCCTCTCCTCTATCCACCCTTCTCACCCACTTTCTCTCTTCTATTCCCTTCTCTCTCTCTATCTCTCCTTACTTCTCCTTCCTCCTTTTTTTCCTTCATCCTCTCAATCATTCTTACTTTCGACCCCATTTTACTCTCTTTCTCCTTGTTTCTAATCTTCCACCCTCTCTCTCCTTTTCGGTAGCCTTTTTCCCTCTCTTTACCTCTCTCTCTCACACACCTTCTCTCTCTCATACTTTCTCTATCTCACAATTTCTGTCTTGTACTTTTCTCTCTCCCTCCCAATCGCCTTCTCTCTGCACTGCACTGCTCTGGCAGGAGAGTGGGACGGCAGGTTTTCTTTGGCAGTCTGATCCACTTCTCTTGGCTGGGACAGGCCCTGGAGTGTGCTACTGGCGGGGAGTGTGGAGGAGACGGAGGGAGGAGGGTAATGGAAGGAGGGAGGGAGGGAGGAGGAGGTGTGGTCTGCAGCTGGTAATGAAGACTTCTCTTTTCATCCTC